>NC_084743.1:29940633-30110633 GCF_033978785.1 Entelurus aequoreus
CTCTCACCCATATTTAGGAGTTATTTTAGTGTTAACTTTTTCATTGAAATGTTGTGATACTCTCAAGGACTGATGCCAAGTCTGAGCAGAAAGCATCTTTTTTAATAACACTGGGTGCCAGTCCTATGATTAACTCGCATCCCTTTAGTAAATAGACAATAGTTAAAGAAAACTGGTTTTGTTTAATGAAATTATACCCAAACATTTAAAAAAGATAAAAAATTGGACAACCCTATTTTAATGCCACCAACAGTGCTACACTGCAAAAACCTAACAAGCAAAACTTCTCAATTTAGGCAACCATTTATTCCTTTTTTTATAAAGAGAAAAAAATATCTAATTAATAAATTTTCACCCAATAAAATATATAGCTTTTATTATATATCAATATTAAGAAAGTTTATCTGTCCAATTGTTATGATATTTTTCTATTTATATATTATTAATTCTTAAACAATTGAAAAAAAATCAACAATGTATTTTATTATATATATATATATATATATATATATATATATATATATATATATATATATATATATATATATATATATATATATATATATATATCCATCCATCCATCCATTTTCTACCGCTTATTCCCTTTTGGGGTCGAGGGGGGCGCTGGAGCCTATCTCAGCTACAATCGGGCGGAAGGCGGGGTACACCCTGGACAAGTATATATATATATATATAAATGAAATATATATATACATATATATATATATATATATATATATATATATATATATATATATATATATATATATATATATATATATATATATATATATATATATATATATATATATATATATATATATATATATATATATATATATATATATATATATATATATATACTGTATATCCATCCATCCATCCATCCATCTTCAACCGCTTATCCGGAATCGGGTCGCGGGGACAGCAGCTCCAGCAAAGACCCCCAGACTTCCCTCTCCAGAGCAACATTTGCGACTTCCTCCTGGGGAATCCCGAAGCGTTCCCAGGCCAGAGAGGAGATGTAATCCCCCCATCTGGTCCTTGGCCTGCCGTGGGGCCTCCTCCCAGTGGGACGTGCAACGAGGACCTCCCTAGGGAGACGCTCGTGAGGCATCCGCACGAGATGCCCGAACCACCTAAGCTGGCTCCTTTCCAAGCGAAGGAGCAGCGGCTCTACTCCGAGTCTCTCTCGGGTGACTGCACTTCTCACCCTATCTCTAAGGGAGATGCCAGCCACCCTTCTGAGGAAACTCATTTCGGCCACTTGTATCCGCGATCTTATTCTTTCGGTCATTACCCACACTTCATGGCCATAGGTGAGAGTAGGAATGTAGATAGCTCGGTAGACCGAGAGCTTTGCCTTCTGGCTCAGCTCCCGTTTCGTCACAACAGTGCGGCAGAGAGACTGCAATACTGCCCCAGCTGCTCCGATTCTCCGGCTGATTTCCTTCTCCATCTTTCCCTCACTCGTGAACAAGACCCCGAGATACTTAAACTCCTCCACCTGGGACAGTGTCCTGTCCCCTACCTGGACTGTACAAACCATCGGTTTCCTGCTGAGAACCATGGCCTCAGATTTGGAGATGCTGATCCTCATTCCAGCCGCTGAACACTCGGCTGCGAACCGATCCAGTGAGAGCTATAGGTCACGAACCGAAGGTGCCATCAGGACCACATCATCTGCAAACAGCAGTGACGCAACCTTTAGCCCCCCGAGACGTATACCCTCTCCGCCATGGCCTCGACTCCACCTAGAAATCCTGTCCATGAAAATCACAAACAGGATAGGTGACAGAGCGCAGCCCTGGCGGAGACCAACCCCCACTGGAAACGGATCCGACTTACATCCAAGCACCCGGACACAACACTCGCTTTGGTTGTACAGAGATTGGATGGCCCTCAGCAGGGTTCCCCTCAATCCGTACTCCCTCAGCACCTCCCACAAGATCTCCCGAGGGACGCGGTCATACGCCTTCTCCAAATCCACAAAACACATGTAGACTGGATAGGCATACTCCCAGGCCCTCTCCAGGATTCCCGCAAGCGTAAAGAGTTGGTCAGTTGTTCCACGACCAGGACGGAATCCACATTGCTCCTCTTGAATCTGAGGTTCGACTATCGGCCGGACCCTCCTTTCCAGTACCTTGGCGTAAACTTTCCCAGGGAGGCTGAGTAGTGTGATACCCCTGTAATTAGCACACACCCTCTGGTCCCCCTTTTTGAAAAGGGGAACCACCACCCCAGTCTGCCACTCCCTCGGCACTGTCCCAGACTTCCACGCAATGTTGAAAAGACGTATCAACCAAGACAGCCCATCAACACCCAGAGCCTTCAGCATTTCTGGACGGATCTCGTCAACCCCCGGAGCTTTGCCACTGTGGAGTTGTCTAACTACCTCTGTGACTTCACTCCGAGAGATCGACGTCGAGCCCCCATCATCCTCAGGCCCTGCTCCTATCAGGGAGGGTGTGTCTGATGTATTTGGGTTCAGGAGTTCCTCAAAGTGCTCTTTCCAACGCCCTACGACTTCCTCATTAGAAGTCAGCAAAGTCCCATCCTTGCCGTACACAGCTTGGATGGTTCCCTGCTTCCCCCTCCTGAGGTGCCGTATGGTCTTCCAGAACAGCTTTGGTTCCGCCCGATAGTCCTTCTCCATGGATTCCCCGAACTGCTCCCACACCCTCTGCTTAGCCTCGTCCACAGCCACGGCCGCTGCCCTTCGGGCCCGTCGGTACCTTGCAACTTCCTCTGGAGTCGCCTGGGATAACATACCCCGGTAGGACTCCTTCTTCAGTCGGACGGCTTCCCTGACCACCACTGTCCACCAGGGTGTTCGAGGGTTACCGCCCCTTGAGGCACCTAAGACCTTCTGGCCACAGCTCGCAGCTGCAGCTTTAGCAATAGAGGCTTTGAACATTGCCCATTCCTGTTCAATGTCCCCAACCTCCACAGGGATGGCAGAGAAGTCCCGCCGGAGGTGGGAGTTGAAGTCCTTCCGGACAGAGGACTCCTCCAAACGTTCCCAGTTCACCCGCACTACACGCTTGGGTTTGCCAGGTCTGTCCAGAGGTTTCTCCCGCCATCTAACCCAACTCACCACCAGATGGTGATCAGTTGACAGTTCAGCCCCTCTCTTCACCCTAGTGTCCAAAACATACGGCCTCAGATAAGCTGATACGATTACAAAATCGATCATTGATCTTTGGCCTAGGGTGCTCTGGTACCAGGTACACCTATGAGCATCCTTATGCTTGAACATGGTGTTTGTTATCGCAAGTCCATGACTAGCACAGAAGTCCAATAACAATCCACCACTCAGGTTCAGATCAGGGAGACCGTTCCTCCCAATCACGCCAGTCCAAGTATCACTGTCATTGCCCACGTGCGCGTTGAAGTCCCCCAGCAAGACTATAGAATCCCCTGCCGGCGCCCCATACAGGACCCCATGCAAGGTATCCAAGAAGGCTGAATACTCTGAACTCCTGTTTGGTGCGTATGCACAAACAACAGTCAGAGTTTTCCCCCCTCCAACCCTAAGGCGAAGGGAGGCGACCCTCTTGTCCACTGGGGTGAACTCCAACGTACAGGAACTCAGCCGGGGACTCGTGAGTATCCCCACACCCGCCTGTGCCCTCACACCCTGAGCAACTCCAGAAGTGAACAAGGTCCATCCCTTGTCCAGGAGTGTGGTTTCAGAGCCCTTGCTATGCGTAGAGGTAAGCCCCACCAGATCCAACCGGTAGCGCTCCACCTCTCGCACCAGCTCAGGCTCCTTCCCCACCAGCGTAGAGACGTTCCACGTCCCGAAAGTCAGCCTCTGCTGCCCCGAATTGGTCCGTCCGGAGCCTCCACTTTCACTGCCATCCACTTGGCAGCGCACCCGACCCCACTGGTTCCGACCGCGGGTGGTGGGCCCACGTGGCAGAGAAGATGGTGTGTCCACGTAGCTTCTTCGGGCTGTGCCCGGCCGGGCTCCGTGGCAAGCCCGGCCACCAGGCGCTCGCTGACGAGCCCTACCTCCGGGCCTAGCTCCGGAGGAGGGCCCCGGGCTTCCTCCGGGCCGGGTAACGCATCCTCTTTTAGTGTAGTTCATGGGGGGTATCGTAACCCTGATGGGGGGGGGCATTCGGGTGCTACACCTTGCCCAAGGGTGACCCGGAACTATGTAAGGCAGGGGCGTTCAACTCCCTGAGGCTTAATACAATCCCACATACCTGTATATATATCAATGAAATGTATATATATATATATATATATATATATATATATATATATATATATATATATATATATATATATATATATATATATATATATATATATAAATATATATATATATATAAATGATAAATGATAAATGGGTTATACTTGTATAGCGCTTTTCTACCTTCAAGGTACTCAAAGCGCTTTGACAGTATTTCCACATTCACCCATTCACACACACATTCACACACTGATGGCGGGAGCTGCCATGCAAGGCGCTAACCAGCAGCCATCAGGAGCAAGGGTGAAGTGTCTTGCTCAAGGACACAACGGATGTTATATATATATATATATATATATATATATATATATATATATATATATATATATATATATATATATATATATATATATATATATATATATATATATATATTATATATATATAAATATATATATATATATATATATATATATATATATATAAATATATATCAATGTATATATACACATATATGTGTATATATATATATATATATATATATATATATATATATATATATATATATACTGTATGTATATCAATGAAATATATATATATATATATATATATATATATATATATATATATATATATATATATATATATATATATATATATATATATATATATATATATATATATATATATATATATATATATATATATGTATATGTATATATATATACATATATATTTCATTGATATATATATATATATAATACATTGTTTATTTTTTTTTAATTGTAAAAATGTAAACCTTTAATTTCGGCCTATTTTAATGTATATATATATATATATATATATATATATATATATATATATATATATATATATATATATATATATATATATATGTATATATATATATATATATATATATATATATATATATATATATATATATATATATATATATATATATATATAATATTGTTGATTTGTTTTCAATTGTTTAAGAATCGTTATAAATAAGAATCTTTATTCAATCGAGAAAAAAAAAAATGGACACCTTTAATTTCAGCCTATTTTAATGCCAACAACATTGCTACACTGCAAAGACCTAATTTCACAGAAAGTAAAAAAGTCCCATTTTAAGTCGCATTTTCTTATTTTCTAACTAAAAATAAATAATATCTCATTCAGCAGTTTTTACACAATAGAAATACATTGCTTTTATTATATATTAATATTAGGAAAGTTTATCTTGCCAATTATTATGATGATATTTAAATATTTTGTATATATTTGTGCCAGAAATTACTTATTTTTTCCCAATAACAAGCTCAAAAACAAATTTTGATTATTCTCCCACAACATATTAAGAATATTTATCGCAAATTAGGAATAAAACAGGTTACCTAACTTTCTAAACCTAAGAACAGACTCAAAAATAGAAAGTATATCTAATCAGAACATTTATTTTACGGAAAAATTAATAAATGGGCGGCACATTGGCCGAGTGCAAGGGTATCCAAAATACGGCCCGGAAGCCATTTTCGACCTACAGCTCATTTTTCAAAATAAACTGCGGACTGCATTGCAAAATGATGACCATCCCGTCCTCTTACAGACGAGCCACTCAGGAATAAGACCATATGAATCCCTTCACTACTGTACATTCTGGAACCCTTTCCAGCTTTTCCCCATCTAGACATCTCATCTGATGTAAAGAACACTGTTTTAATTTTCTCTGTGGAAAACTTGCAACCCAAGTCATCTCCCCATTCAGTCACTTGGTTAATGGCCCTATGAAGTTTCCCCATCACAGGCTCAATGTTTCTGCCCCTTTTTCACAGCGCTCCATCACCTGGAAACAGCGACCTGCCGATGTGTGCTTGCAGTTCTGAGAAAACATAAATTATGTTTAAACTGAATAATAATGTTTTGGATCCATTGTGTTCCTCCCTCTTCTAAATCTATTTTAGTAATTTATAATCTTGCTTTCCTTCTCTGAGTGCTAAATTAACTTTTGTGTTATCATTCTTTCCGTGTACTTTGTTGGAAGTCAGTACCGCTCTTCTAGAATAGAATACACTGAATGGAATAGTTTTTTATTGTCATTGATCATTGATTTTTTGTCATAAAGAAATACAATCATGTGTGCTTACGGACTGTATCCCTGCAGACTGTATTGATTTATATTGATATATAATGTATATATTGTGTTTTTTATGTTGATTTAATTAAAAAAAAAATATATATATATTTTTATTTCTTGTGCGGCCGCGGCCCGGTACCAATCGGTCCACGGACCGGTACCGGGCCACGGCCTGGTGGTTGGGGACCACTGTTGTAAAGAACATAATGTCATGGCTGTCTTGAGTTTCCAGTAATTTCTACAACTCTTATTTTTTTGTGACAGAGTGATTGGAGCACATACTTGTTGGCCACAAAAAACATTCATGAAGTTTGGTTCATTTATGAATTTATTATGGGTCTACTAAAATGTGACCAAATCTACTGGGTCAAATGTATACATACAGCAATGTTAATATTTGGTTATATGTCCCTTGGCAAGTTTCACTGCCCGGATCATGTTTTATTTTAGTTTGACTCCCATCCATCCATCCATTTTCTACCGCTTATCCCTTTCGGGGTCGCTGGAGCCTATCTCAGCTGCATTCGGGTGGAAGGCGGGGTACACCCTGGACAAGTTGCCACCTCATCGCAGAGTTTGACTCCCTTAGTTCTGTTTTCAGCACCCCTGGGTTTGTGGTTCTTAGTTGCTGATTATTTTCACCTGCCTCTGAGTAGTGTTTGGGACGCTCACCTACTGCCAGGCACTAATCAGAGAGCTATTTATTCCTGCTTTTCGCCACACTCAGTCCGGCTGTCTTGTTTGCGCTAAGAAACTAGTTACATAGGTATAGTCTTTGATTCCTGATTCTATGCTAAGATTTCCCATTAGCTATTTCCTTAGCTTCCCGTGCAATCGGCACTCGTTTCTGCATTTTGCCTGATTTATGATGAATAAATCATTCTCCTACCTGCACACTGCCTCCGGAGTTCCGTCTGCATCCTAGAAAAACGATCTATGCATTAAAATGCGACCCCTACGTGACAACGGTCACCAGCTGTGATGGACATTCCTGCGGTCTGCAGGACTGTTGCACTCTTCTTCAACACTCAGCACCAAGGGTTGGAATTGGGGGTTGAATCACCAAAAATGATTCCCGGGCGTGGCCACCGCTGCTGCTCACTGCTCCCCTCACCTCCCAGGGGGTGATCAAGGGTGATGGGTCAAATGCAGAGAATAATTTTGCCACACCTAGTGTGTCTGTGACAATCATTGGTACTTTAACTTTAACTTGCAACATTTGTGACGTTGCACCGTCTGATAAAACTGCACATGCTGGATTGGTCTTTTAGGCACACCTGTGTAATAATCATGCTGTCTTATTGGCATCTTGATATGCCACACCTCAGATATGGATGGATTATGGCAAAGAAGAAGTTCTCACGGACACAGATTTGTGAACAATATTCAAAAGACATATTCCTTCTGTGTACTTAGGCTACATTCACACTGCAGTCAGATGTCCAATTTAGATTTTTTTTTTTGTCAAATCCAATCTTTTTAGAGGCCGTTCACATTACCAAAACAAAAGTGATTTCTAATGTGAATGCAATCTGACCCACATGCGGACATGACGTCATACGCACTCTTGTTGGTCTCAGTACTGGTGAAATTGTGGCAATTTCAAGGATTTTGTGCAATCAAACTCAACATTTTCTGAACCCAAATATTGCGTATAGCAAAATAAAAAGGAAGAGGACAAGTATTTTGGCTTTGGCAGTTTTACGTGATATGTTGCTTTGATTTCTGCTTGAAGAGCGTGTCTATATCGCATATATATCCAAAATAGGCCTGGGTCGGATGTGAAAGAAATCGGAATGTTCACACTGCACTGGTGAACTCCGATTTCTTTGCCCATATGTAACCTGTATCAGATTTTTCATGTTAATGTGAACAGTTATATTTCACATTTTTCAGACCCGACCCAGGACTCTTTTGCATGTGGATATAAATCGGATATGTAGCCCATGTGACTGCATACTGAACGATCGGGTTGCATTCATCCGACCAGAACGTCATCCAAAAGCGATAAGCGTCATAAATCTTTGCCAAAGTAGACGGTTATAAAATAAATAGTTGACGAATGAGTGGAAAATAGGCACAAATTATATTTTTGAGGAACTCACGTCAATTTGATAAAAAAAATTAAATTGCCACAGGACTGAGACCTACTAGAATTTACTTCTGTAAACACTGCAGCACGTGTGACATCATGTATTGGTATGTCAGACTTAGCCTCCCTTGTCTTGGTTTAACTCGTATCTTACTAACAGGATGCAGTGCGTCCTGTCCCGTTTTAGTGTTACTAAAACGGCCTTCTTTCATCTCCGTAATATCGCTATAATTCGTTCCATTTTGTCCACTAGCGACGCTGAGATCATTATTTATGCGTTCGTTAGGTCTCGTCTCGATTACTGTAACGTATTATTTTCGGGTCTCCCTATGTCTAGCATTAAAAGATTACAGATGGTACAAAATGCGGCTGCTAGACTTTTGACAAGAACAAGAAAGTTTGATCATATTACGCCTATACTGGCTCACCTGCACTGGCTTCCTGTGCACTTAAAGATGTGACTTTAAGGTTTTACTACTTACGTATAAAATACTACACGGTCTAGCTCCATCCTATCTTGCCGATTGTATTGTACCATATGTCCTGGCAAGAAATCTGCGTTCAAAGAACTCCGGCTTATAAGTGATTCCCAGAGCCCAAAAAAAGTCTGCGGGCTATAGAGTGTTTTCTATTCGGACTCCAGTACTATGGAATGCCCTCCCGGTAACAGTTAGAGATACTACCTCAGTAGAAGCATTTAAGTCCCATCTTAAAACTCATTTGTACACTCTAGCCTTTAAATAGACCCCCCTTTTAGACCAGTTGATCTGCCATTTCTTTTCTTTTCTCCTCTGACCCCCTCTCTTTGTGGAGGGGGGGGCACAGGTCCGGTAGCCATGGATGAAGTGCTGGCTGTCCAGAGTCGGGACCCGGGGTGGACCCCTCGCCTGTGCATCAGTTGGGGACATCTCTGCGCTACTGACCCGTCTCCGCTCGGGATGGTCTCCTGCTAGCCCCACTATGGACTGGACTCTCACTATTATGTTAGATCGACTATGGACTGGACTTTCACAATAATTATGCTAGACCCACTCGACGTCCATTGCATCCGGTCTCCCCTAGAGGGGGGGGGGGGTCACCCACATCTGCGGTCCTCTCCAAGGTTTCTCATAGTCATTCACATTGACATCCCACTGGGTTGTGAGTTTTTCCTTGCCCTTTTGGGCTCTGAACCGAGGATGTCGTCGTGGCTTGTGCAGCCCTTTGAGACACTTGTGATTTAGGGCTATATAAATAAACATTGATTGATTGATTGATTGATCATGTCTGCATGCGGGTCAGATTGCATTCACATTAGACATCTGATTTTTTTTGTATTGTGAATGACAACATGGAAAGACCGGATTTGATAAAAAAAATCAGAATTGGACAATGTGAACGTAGCTTTGGATATTTGATTTCAGCTTGTGAAAAATGTTGCATTTGTAAATATATTTTATTATAATAATAAGATGAGATAGGGGAGACTTGGATTTATCTGTTTATTAAAAAGATCCACAGTAGTTCAGTTTGGCACCAACCATTAAAAAAAAAGTGTACAACCCTGAAATAGCATTGAACAAAATGGGATAAATAAAACAAAAAACGGCAACATTTCAGTAATTAAAATACATTTCACCTCAAAATGACGGTGACTCTCAAAAACATTTTCAGACAACAGGGGAACATTTACCTTTTGGTCAGTCAACTTTGGCTTTTTTTCACAAAGCTAAAAGAATACATTTTACATGGGGAGGGGAGACTGTGGTGTCTCATGGCAGCACGGCAGTGGGTTTTCATTGCATCTCAAAATAAGCAGAGCTTATCTTTTAAAGAATATTTTTAGAAATGTTGTGCTTGAACATTCATTGCAGGAAGACACCATTTTTAAGGGATCCTGTTCCTTTCATTGCAGAAATAATGAATGCATTTACGTATGGTACTATAATGCCTTTGAATACACAAACTAAATGCAATGGAAATTGTGCTTCATTATCATTACCCTGAGGAATATACCTGTCATGGAGCTTTTTGTGAGTTTAAGATGTTAATATATACTGATATGTGTATAAAATACTTGGTGCAACAGGACTGCATCAGGCGTGTGTGTATGTGTGTGTGTGTGTGTCTATGTACGGTATCTTTGGATGCATTAAAACACCAGCTGTGCGCAGGGAGCTTTGTAATAAAAAAGGAAAGTAGGTCTTGTCTGGATCTATGAAAGGGCACAGGAGTTTGGCGTGTACAGAGCACTAATGTGGTAAGGGGTACACCTTTAAGGCACGGATGTGATAGAAATGTGTTCTTTTAATGACTGCAAGGGGAGGCTTCCTTCTTGAAGTGGTAGCAATGCTGTAAGGCGTCTCACCTCTTCATCCTCCTTTTGTTGTTACTTTGAGGGGCTTTGAGCATCGGCAAGCAAATCTGGTCTCAAACATTCAATTGGACACTGGATGTTCTGCAGCACAGGGATGGACAAAAAGAAGAGGGAAACATTTGTATTTGTATTCAAACCTAAAACACATTGTGTATTGCTACTTTTTTCCTACTGTTTAAATCCCACGGCTTATAAAACGGTGTGGCTAATTTATTGATTTGTCTTGTATAACGGCTATAATTTTTTGTATTCAACAATTAGTTTTCATAAAACACCGACCGAGACACTGAAAAGGTGTGTTATTGTTTGTACTACGGCGCTATCTTTTGGACAAGTTTTCTTACCGCAGGTGCTGCGGGTTGAAAGTCTACAGTCTATAAGTGCCGTTTCGTCTACTAGCTGTCCATAGCAATTCTACTTGTATGGTTTCTTCATTCATCACTCCAAGCAACATTTAGAAGTTTTACAATATAACTAAAACAATTCAAACTTACTAAACTGTCTCGTTTGATAGTAATGTTTTCATGTATATTTGTACATGCTATTGTAATCAGGGCCGGCCCGTGGCATAGGCCGCATAGGCAAATGCTAAGGGCGCTGTCAATCAGGGGGCGCCACGCCAGTGCCACAAATGTTGGAGAAAAAAAAAATAAATTAAAAAAAGTTGGTACTATTATTTCTAAATACAAAAAATAATCCCACGTTAATTCAAATGCAAAGTAAAGCCTATTTAATAGAAATATTATTTGTTACAGCAATACACCCCCCCTCAACCCGCACGGTGCGCCCCCTCCCTTCCCGTATCATTCATGACTCTTTTTGGACGTCACCACATCAAAAAATCAAGACAAGATGTCAAAACGGCCAAAACTGTCAGGTGCCCAGGGAAAAGAAAAGAAGAGGAGGAGAAACGAGAAAAAGACAGAGGTAGCAGGTAGGTAACGTTAGCCTACATGAAATTATTTGTCTGTTACAGAATGTGATAGTAACCTGGCTTTTTAGCATTAAGCTAATGTTACATGATTCGGCAATTGCTAATCAATAAATAGCTAGTTCTGTTTTAACGTCGGGTTTATATTGTGGAGGGGGCTAAATTGTTATGGAAAATAATAATGTAACGTTAGGTAAATACAGTACTCCCACCTTACATTCCTCAGGGACATTTGTATTAGATCTTTTAAGCAGGTGTTTTTTGTTTACATTGTTATTGCCTTCTGGTTAGCTAATGTTTGCCCTGCAGGTAATAGTCACTTTTCCACCCCTTTATATATTAGGTATAGTTGTAAGCCTAGTTGTTAAAGTGCACATCATTAATGTTAATTAAGCAATATCACATGAGAGGGAATGCTGTTTTTTTTATTTGAGCACTGCTGTGATTCGGTTAAAGATAATCATAACATAACATTCTCATATAATATGTTAATTTGCTTTCTTTAAGTAAAAAAAAGGTCAAAGACAAAGCTATTCGGTTTCTTGTGAGTATATACACTTCACTGCCGATGTGGGGGGGCGCCACCTAAAATATTGCCTAGCGCGCCAGATTGGTTAGGGCCAGGCCTGATTGTAATGTAATTAAGCCAGCGTTGTTAGCGTTAGGTAATATGCTAACACGTTTACAAGTGTCTGTGTTAGTATTATGAATTTACAATGGCATTCTATTTTGTATTGTTTCACAAACTCCTCATTAAATTCACCAAAACATCACCGTGGAGTTATTGAGTCTGTTTAGCTGATAGGAGAGCTCGCTTCTGCAGCTAGAGGGTCCATGACGATGGCCCTGTTTACACAGCACACCAAATCTGATTTTTTTTGCCCTCAAGTGACACAGATCTGAGTTTTTTTGCCAGTCTAAGCGCTCCAAAAGTCCAAACTTTTTGCATCAGATTCAGGAAGCCTGAATCCGATTAGAATCTGATAATTTGCGACATCATGCTAAACGGCAATGCGCCCTGAATGCGACCCGTGTGAGCTTTGGGCGAGCTACGTCATTCAGGTGTGCGGGGAAATACGTAGCCCACCAGCAGAAGTGGATACTTCATCACAACATCCGGTTTTCGGTGAGCAAAGTCTTCTTTCGACGACCGAATTTTTGGGGGCATCACCTCTCAATAGTACACAAATAATAGGCTATATGTAGTATATAAATATATATTTTGATTCAGAAGAAATACCAATTGTAGAAGGACAGGAATTGACGCTGTGGCGTATTTACTTACATGCTACGTACATTGCGTAAGTTGTTTACATAAATGAATTGAAAAATAAAGCTACCGTAGATCCACGCTGATGTCTGTCAAGTCGTGTTGCCTCTACTTAACAGCCATAATAAGATTAGAACCCTCCAAAATATATTACACTATATAATATAAACATTCATACATTATATTACTTTAATTTATTTTCACCTAAAAAAACAAAAATGTTTACAGGGTGGCGGCTTTTATTTTATTTTGTAGTAGTAGTAGCGACTTCATTGTTCATTTACGTAATCCGGTCAACTTCCTTTTTTTTTACTTTATCGAACTGGTCATGTGGGGGGGGAGCTGCGGTCCTGCAGCGAAGCGGGGTGTGCCAGGACCGGCTTCGAGATCAGCGACAGGTGCGTAGATGGCCCACCTGGGCCTGCTTATCTAATCACCTGTCGCTCTGTTAAAGGCAGCAGCCGGGAAGGAGAGGGCGGTTGGAGCACGAGCGAGAGCGAGAACTGACAAGAACCGATGGCTGAAAAGCACAAAAAGGGACATTTATTGAACAATAAATCATTGTTCAGAACCATGAACGCAGCTGTCATGTCCATGATTGGTGGTCCAAAGAACCCGAAAGAGCAAGACTTCCACAGCATGCAAAAGTGACGTTGAGGCCACATTTGGGCCACATTGAGGCTTATATGCGTTTACACTGGAATCTGATGACAATAACATTTTACTTGCAGTGTAAACAGACGGCTAGAGAAAATCAGATTTCGAAAAAGTCCGATTTGGGCCACTTTGGCCTGCAGTGTAAACATAGTCTTAGAGATCTGTTTTGTTTGATCAGCCGTTTTACTGCCGCGTAACAGGCACCATTTGGAAACGATTAACATTTACGAAATCTTTCTGTGTAAATAACTAATTTCGCAACGTATATCTGCGGCTTTAAATCCGGTGCAGCTATCATATGGAAAAACATTGTTTTCTTCATGGTCCGAAAAATAGTGTAAATGTATTTGTTAATTTTGAGTATGTAAAATCGACTCAACTGATTTTCATTATACCTCTCTGGAATACATATGCCAACAAATATCTTATTGAATATTCATACAAATGCAGATAGGGGAGTTTATTTTCTCTTTGCTGTGTGAGTCACTTCCTTTTTGCCCCAAAATGCAAATGCAAAAATCTGTCCGTCTAAAGCAGGGCTGTCAATCTTATTTTAGCTAAAGGCCTAAATGGAGAAAAAAATCTATTCTCAAATGGGCCGGACTAGTAAAATCATTGATTGATTGATTGATTGAGACTTTTATTAGTAGGTTGCACAGTGAAGTACATATTCCGTACAATTGACCACTAAATGGTAACACCCGAATAAGTTTTTCAACTTGTTTAAGTCGGGGTCCACTTAAATTGATTCATGATACAGATATATACTATCATATATACTATCATCATAATACAGTCATCACACAAGATAATCACATTGAATTATTTACATTATTTACAATCAGGAGTGTGGAGGGGGGGTGGGGTGGGGATATGGACATCAAGTAGTGGACATAGAGAGAGAGAGAGATCAGAAGGCATAAGAAAAAGAATCTGCATTTGATTGTTTACATTTGATTATTAGCAATCCGGGGAGGGTGTTAGTTTAGGGTTGTAGCTGCCTGGAGGTGAACTTTTATAGCGGTTTTGAAGGAGGATAGAGATGCCCTTTCTTTTATACCTGTTGGGAGCGCATTCCACATTGATGTGGCATAGAAAGAGAATGAGTTAAGACCTTTGTTAGTTCGGAATCTGGGTTTAACGTGGTTAGTGACATAATGACATAATAACTTAAAAATAAAGACAACTTCATATTTGTTTTCTTTGTTTAAAAATAGACCAAGCACATTCTGAAAATGTAAACATCATAATGTTGTTTTATTATACATACGTGCCTGTAATATCCTCAATATTTACAGTAATTTGATCATTTTAATCATTTCCGGTTCCGTCCGATTTCCAGTGTGTTTTTACTTTCGGATAAAAAAGGCTTGGGTGTGTTCTAACTTGGTTACAAACATCGAAGACAACTATTTTTGGACAAATGAGGATTCACAACCTTATCTTTTTTAATCGGAATTCACGGAGGTTGAACTGCTGCTTCTAGAAGCGAGCACAATGGAGAGGGTGAAACTTTGGAGCAGACGGAAGCCGATAGAGTGAGGTGAAAGCGACTCGAAGCTTCAAATTTGAAATTTGGAGACAAGCTATTTCAACATAAATGGCGTGCTTACCCAAATAAACTGGGAAAATGTCCCTGGCCAGCTGGACCAAAGAGATAACTGTCCATCGGGTGAGTCACACTTTATATTGACCATAATACACGCAGCATGTCATGCTTATTATTACAACTACAGTACATACGCTGTCTGGCTAGTTGTGTACAAACAAAACATGAAAAGAGTGCTAATACTTTACAGATACTGTAATATGATTGTTCATGTTTTTTAGTCGATACAGATTGGCGTCTTATGGCAGTGTTGAGCATTACAAACTCCAAAGCGTTTCGTGCTGATGTAGAAGCTAGCTTATCTCTTGTCGTAGTTAGCTTTTTATGGCTAATACCATAGCACGCCGATGTGTATGCTAGAAAGAGAGTTTCTCAGTGTTCGCTCTTACAGTAACAATGTCTCTTTATTTTGGTAATTATACAGGTTACGGAACGTAAATTATGTATTGTTGACGGTTTTTGAATACATTTTTTGAGGATTTTGAGGTAGAATTGATTGCTCCAATTAGCTGCATTGCTAGGTACCTAGAACGAGCCGATTTTTACATGTTAGAATGCAAAAAAAAATTAACTTTTGTCTTCTTGTCTTTCATAATGATTGTAAACAATAGGCAACATTTAAAAAAAAGTGTAGTTCCCCTTTAAGTTAAGTTCTATGCAATGTTTTAGAAACGAGGGCCCTGGACATCTTGGGGACCATGACCAGTTAACGACTGATGACGTCAGTTTTTGGTAAGTTGATATAATATGGCCTGAAAATAAAATATTTGTCACCCAAAATTCGATTTCCGATTTCTTACCCCTACTTTTTAAAGAAACCAATGAATAAAAATTACAGAGATAATTCAAAACACGTTTTTCTTTTATTTGATTAAAAACTAGTAGTTTCAAATGGCACTGCATACACTGCATCTTACTCTAAGCAAAATTATATTTTTTCAAACGTGGGTTCTTTTTAGGACAGCTATAAATTGGACTTTGTAGAAAATAATTTTTAAAAAACTAAACAGATAAAATGTAGTTATGGTAGATAATTCTTGTACATTACTGCGAAGCGTCTGCTTATATGTTGATCAATATGCATTGTCCAAATCAAATAAAGTTATTTAATATACAGTTCTGCTTACTATGAGAGGCAAAACTTCTACATTGAATTAAATTCTTCTGTAAACAAAAATGTAGCATATCATTGCATGCAAATAAATAAACTCCAATATTTGAGAGCGATAAAGTACAAACTTAAATCTTCTGTCTTGGATAAAATGGGTGGATAAAAACAGGCTTTTCTACTGTATGGGCACTACATCTTTAGCGACGTGCAGAGCGACTGCTTTAGTGATCGTTTTCCACTGTGCTCTTTTATCATCATACATGGTGTCTTGTGTAAATTATTCTACTACAGTAAGCTGTTTTTTAGCGGGAGTTTGGTAGCTTTTTATGTTTGCCCAGTAAAGAGTTGCATTTCCCTCCCTGAATGCTTCGGTTTCAAATGCTGGAATACGTTTGTTGTGCTCCTGTCTTTTTTAAACATACTATGCAGCGTGCAGTCATTTGTTCCACGCCTGTTGCCACAAATCTAAACCACTGACAGCACTTTTCTTTTCTTTGGAACAAACGTCTGATTCTCGTTTGCGTTAATCTCCACAAAGGAAATAAGGAGGAGGGCGGAAGCTACGGAAGCTCCTGGGAGCAAAGAGTATGCTGGAGCAGAAGAAAAAAAACAATAATTAAATTAAATTTAAATTGTCTGCAACAAAAAACAAGAATTTATCGATAAAATCGATTTATCGCCCAGGCTGAGCTTTTGGGGTTTGCGGTATTGGGAAAAAAACTCCTTGGTGAAGGTCTGCACATGACTAAATAGCATTAGTTTTATTTAGAAATATGGGGGAAAAATAATTTTACTGACAATTACATTTAGATTTTATGGAGTGCCATGCTGTCAATATTACTTTGAAGTTGAATGATAAATAAAACACTGACCAGTTTGCGTAGAGCATTTTCTCTGTAGCGGTCGAATACATCAGAGTGAACGGGGTGAAGCAGATCAACTTCCACATCACTTGGCCCTCCTGGTCTTCTGCAGTTTTCACAACGCCAGCCCTGAGGTGAAGACGTTTCATGTTAACAGTTGAATAAAAACGCAGCTCTCACTGCAAGTTCTAAAATGCACATTTAACAAATATGAACAAATATGTTAGTAATTGCTATGACTTGGAAAAAGGGTAGGATTAAATAAGCGTTGCTTCTTCCTACTCCTTTTCGAACATGTTGTAAAGAGAAATTAACATATGTAATTATTGTATGAAGCATCACATTGTATCTGTTTACATGTTCAAAATAAATTAAACCATAACCATAACAGCAATAAGCACAGAGAGACCCACTTGTTGTCCGCCGTAGCAGGTGCAAGTGCAAATGGCTCCCAGGTATTCTTTCTGCCACTGGTTTCCGACTTGGTACATTTTCCCATCATCATAACATGTTGACTCATCTGTTTGTGTAAAGGGAACGATAAGATCTTAAAATCAGATTGAACATGTTTTAATTGGTCACTTAATGAGTAACCTTTAGGAGTATCGGTAGGTCACATTTTGATCATTTTATACGGTATATCAATAATATCTGCATTGATTTTAGTGACAATAAGGAGGAACATTTATATCTTCATAAAATGATGGGCACAATATGTACACATTTGACACGGTAGTCCAAATGAATGCATGTGTATGAATTGTCTTTTCCAGGATCACAATACAAAATGTGTGCTTGTCTCATTACTTACGGGGTTCACATTTAAATTCTCCTTTGCCATTGCCCAGGCAGGTGCAGCTCATCATGTGACCGTTCTCAGCGTGGCGATCCCACTTCTCGCCAATACGGTAGTTGTTACCATTGTCGTGGCACCACTCTGAAGGAGAGAGGTTGTGGGAAAGATTGGGGCAGGGGGGAATATTTAAAGTATTCAATATTTAAAAACAAGAGCAATTCTCCTTGTAAGGGGATGGAAAAACAGACGTCAACTTGCATGGTGGGAAATACATAGACACGTTTCTTGAGTTTGGGCTAATTTGCAGATGAATGAATGAGTTTCAGTTTTTTTATATTGCATGGACAATACAAAGCACTGAAGTGTGGCCGTGTTAGCCTAGCTTTGCATTCTGCTCTCTTCATTAAAATGGGATTGTTTTACACACCATGCAGATGCATCAACATAGGCAGGCAGAGAAAACTGTGTGGAAAATATTTGAAATTGTATAAACAGCGTACTGCCCAATAAGTTTATTTTGGATTAAAATGTATGGCTTATCATGGAATCATTGTCAATGCTGCCCATGCTGAGATCTCATGAGAGCTTCACATAAAATTGAACAATTTTATGGCTTTATTTCATCATAGCATTTTGGGAATTTATAATATGGGTGAAGAACAAATTACTCTTGAAACTGCTGCATCAAAACCATCAGAATGTAACACATAAAATATTATATTATCTATTCCAGTGATTCTCAAACTGTGGTACGGGTTCCATCTAGTGAAATCGCTCAATTAAATATTCAAACAAAGTATCACTATTCAAACGGTGTTTATGTTACAGTGGCCAAAAATATTAAATTTCCTCATTAAATAAAACTTCTGCCTTGTTTTTAATGAATATTTAGGCCTACTGCGCTACTGTATTTTGATGTTGGTCATTATGCTGGCACTTGGAGAGCCACGTTTTTTCTGAGGTGGTTGAGAACCACTGGCCTTGTCAATTCTCCTTTATAAATCCCCTCTTGGTTAAATCACATAGAATTGTTTGAACTGTTATATTCCATGGAGTGCTGTTGCCTGTTAGCAAAGCATGCTGGGATGGGGTTAATAAGCCACTCACTGGATGAATCACACCTAAAATGGCCACTGCCTAGACCCAGGCAGCGGCACCACAGCTTGAATCCTGTCTCAGACATGCGCTCCCACTCTGAGCCCACCTCATGGTACGAATGCGTGAATGTGTCGTAACACACATCCCTGTTGGTAGAAACGGGGATGTCGCCTGGAACTGAGAAAAAGAAACAAGGGATGTGATCTGCAATATTATTTCACCAATGTATAGTGTTTATACATACATGCATACATGAAACAATGTTCTATGTAACTAATTAATTAAGCTATTTTTGTATTGGATGTATTGATGGTACCAGCATTGCCGACGGTTACAACTTCTTCCAGAACCTTCTCTTTCGCCCCGCCCCTCATGGCCTCCACTACCACATTATAGGAGGCTCCGGACGTCAGTCCAATGAGAGTGGCGCTGTTAGAGGTGCCAGGAAGACGCATCTATCAAGGAGAAGCGGTGATAATTGATGACTCGTGTGACTATCCTATCAGTGATTGATTAGTGTTGTGTTTATACCTGAAAACCTTTTTCCTCTAGGTGTGTAAGAGGATTACAGGACACCTCATACTCTGAAGTGTGGGGGATGGGTTGCCAAAAAAGGGTTGTGATTGTTTGCGCTTCTTGGGGCAACTCTGTCTCGTTGTCAGGGAAACCAAATGCAAGTCCTGGCAGTGATGTCTCACTCACCTGTGCAATAAAAGACGCATTGAACACGCTGTTTGGGGTTCAACAAAATGAACTGAATAACAGCATAAAAAGTAAAGGGATGGGAATGAGAATTGTTTATGGTAAATAACCAGCCTGGAGACCTCCCGTGTAATGCCTTTCGTCTGGGGCTTATGCAAGTTTCTACTTTTCAAGGTAAAAGCTTGCTTTTCTGGTCTCCTTCCTACTCTTGTGTTTTTTTTTACTAGGCGGTAATGGCAGTTCTACAAACAAATACAATACTTTTAAAAATATATGTGTATAAAAATAAATGCAAACTATCATACAAATGAGTAAAATACTTGAAAATAGGGTTAGAGTCTTGGTATAGTCTAATTAATACATAAAACATTACGAATGAGAAAATTATGAATACAGAAAAAGTGCCCGTTTGTCTATCAACTTGTCGCTTGAAGTATAGTTTGAGCTCACAACAATTAGTGAATGCTAATACATTACACGGTAGAATGCAACGTATAAAAAAATACTAAGCCATTATCAAATTACGTGGCACAGCTCTGTGCGTTTCTTACAGCATGCTGTAGATACCACCTAACACCAGCAACATACACTGTTTAACCACTGTCATAATTTAACTCTGTAGCTACATTCTACCCCCTTATTAATAATAACAGTTTAGATTTATACAGCACTTTTTTCTAGTGACTGACACTGACAACCCATTAGACATTCAATCCACAATCATGCATGGTGGTGAGCTACATTTGTAGCCACAGCTGCTCTAGTGTAGACTGACGGAAACATGGTTGCCAGCGTGCGCGAATGGTCTATCCGAAAACCACTAAACCGTCATTCAAATTCATACATCAGTGTGGGTGGCACCGGCAGCAAGGTGGGTAAAGTGTCTTGCCCAAAGACTAGGGCTGTCAAACGATTAAAATATGTATGGCGATTCATCGCAGTGTTCAGAGTTAACTTGAAATTAATCACGATAATCCCAGATGAATAGAACTTTTTGTCATCAATAAGTGTACCCTAGACAGATAATTTTCAAGTTTTTATAACCATGACTGGACAATTAGTTTGCTTGAATGAAATGTGTTTTAAAAACCACTTTTTTTTTTAAAACAGCTCAACACCAAAAGGACATAAACAATGAGAATAAAAAATAATAATACTGGCAGTGCGTTGTTGTCTTGCCTGATTTTTTATTTTGTACGTCTACAGAATTTGTATTACGGCTGTAGAAGCACTTGCATTCAAAGGAGAGGAGCTACACGTCCATGTTTAGATGCCCGTTTCACACATTAATAACACAAAATGTGGATTTTTACAATCATGGTTTGATTTTCAAAGATGTTTCATAATGTAATCTATGATATTACTACCTGAACAAATGCTTCTGATATTCTGTACATTACATGTTGTACAAGTTACTGGTATTCTTATTGCTGCACGACAATGTTTTAACCTTCTCTATTTATTAGTAAAATGTAATATTCTGTCTGCTAAACATTGTGTGATTGCGGACTATCAATCAATTAATGCACTCAACATAATGTACACACGGACTCGAAGCTCCTCCTCTCTACAAGCGGCACAGCACACCAGGAGGCGTTTGTTCCAATGATGTCGTCTCACGGCGATCAAAGATAAAATGGTCTTGTCTTGTCGGGAGAACAAATTGTCATGGCTTTGGATCTGAGGTTTCCATTATTTCCCCCTTTATTTGTGCATTTCTGCTCGCCATTTGTGTGGCTCAACAGTAACTGAACGGCATTACATTTCCGCACACTACGAAATGGACCAAGAAACAAAAATGATTTCCGTTAAAGGAACTTATAGTTGACACATTATTATTGCGTTAACTTTGACAAACCTACCAAAGATGCAACGACTCGAGTGTCGGAAGCTGAATTCGTAACAGCAACCCTCACGTTTCTGGACCGCCATTTTACAATCTGACCCACGCTGCTCTTTACATATGCACGACTAAAACGGTTTATTTAACAATTAAAATAAGTGTCAATTGATTGCAACAATCATACTCACAATCCTATCAATGACTCCAACGTAAAAATGATTTGCTAATTTGTCTTTTTGACTCTCTGAGCTTACCCAGGCATGACACGAGAGGCTGCAGCAATACCAGACTCAAAATAACACCCACCTTGACCAAAGGCACCCTGTTTCCATCAGGACCAGCCACAGGAATATAGACCAGAGGTTCTCTGAGTATGGGTCTCTGACCTTCTTTGGGTCCACCATGGGGTCCATGAAGTCCGTTATTAGGACCAAGGTTCTGGTATTCAGTGTAGATGTGCTGCCCCTGCTGCCCCAGCCGGCTCTGGCCACTCGTGCCAGCCAAATGGACCTGGTTGGTGTCAAAGCTAAATGTAGAGGAGAGAAGATGAAGAGGCTGATATCTAAATATGTCTTACTTCATTGCTAAGACTCCACAGATCAAGGCTAATCAACTGGCTGACCACTTGGGAGACAAACATTTTTGAAGCAAATTCCTAAAAAAGTTCTCCTGTTGGACTACTGTACATACATTGGTAGAACCATGCATTGACATGTTAACGTTGTTAGAAAACATAGGACACTGGAGGCCAAACTTGTGATTTACATCAAGGCACCCCTTTAAGTCCTCTCCTTTTTGACAGTTACACAATTTTCATAATGTGATTCATGTAACTATGGCGTGGCTGTCGCTTGTTTATTTCAGATGCAGTTACTAGCAAATTATTCAACTTTTTTAGTTATACTAGTAGTGTTCTACAAGGTTCCATTGTAGGTCCTCTCTTTTTCATCCTTTGGGATATTCAACTGGTGGCCCGCAGGTTCAGGCCAAAAAACTTGAGAGAGACTCACAATTTCTATGAGTGCTTTCATAGAGATAATCTTTGACTAGCGTTTTTGCAGAACGTCCCTAAAAACAGCAGAGCTGGGCTGAAACTCTCACAAAAATAAGTAGACCAAAATCAAATGCCTGTTTCTCCGGACAATACAAAATACGACTATTAATGAGGGAAGAAATCCGGTCCCACGGTCCTTAGATTTCTGTAAATGTGGCCCCACAAAAAGTTGAATATCTGCCAATTCACTTGAGGTTTGTATGAGTAAATTTCTCATATTAATTATTTGGTTCATCAGATTCTTACATCTTGTCATTGAAGGACTCTGGAACATCCAAAATGTCAGTGGTGGGGCGGTGAGGAACAGGAAGCTTTGGCAGCTCGGGCACCAATAGAGGCTGAGTCATAGCTGGTTCTGATTGGACACAATACAAATGATTTCAGTGCTCAAGACATGACCAGCAGGGGGAAGCAAATCTCCAAAAGCCTCAGCGCTCAGAGGCCTCATTTAGTCAGATTAATTATTTTGTTCCGGAGCATATTTTAACATGAGATGTGAAAGAATAATGTAGACACAGATGACTTTAGTAGTACTTACGGGTCCTGGCTTTGCCCATGAGAGGTATACTTCTCAAAGTATTTTGCAGGGCAACAATCTTAATGACATATTCTTTTCCTGGTTTCAGACCTGTGAGAAGACATTAAATACAACATTAGTTCTGCATTTTATTATCTTTCCATCTATTACTGTACATTTGTCAGAGTGAAGTAAATCCCTTCCCGCCACATACTATTGATCATGGCGTAGCTCTGTCCTGCATGAGGCCTAGGGATAACTTCTCGAGGCAAACCACCAGCCTCCTCATAGGTCACATAATAGCCAGTTACCCCCGGACTACGGGAACGCTCCCATGTAAAAGTAATGCTGGTGGGCTTCAAGGAAGTAAACCGGATATTGGTGGGTGGGCTGACCACTGGTTTTGCTGAAAAAGACAGGCAAGTACATTAAAAACTCAGAAACCACATTCACATGAAATGATCGGTCACTTAATATCATTCACGTAAATCAAATTTTGGTTCAAGTAAAAACACTATTCTTGTATGGAGTTATAAAACAACAACCAATGCTTACCTGTGGAGGCTGAGAGGGTAAGAGGTACGCTGCGGCCATTTCCTTTCAGTGTATAGATGTTAATCTTATAATTGGTACCAGGCTCCAGCCCTGTAAAGGCAAAGGCATGTGAGGAACCTATTGGTTAATCTGTATGATAGTGCTTTGCAGCAGAGGTGAGGTTTGCGCTACACTCAAAGGACACACAATTTCTTCATTGCACAATCTATTAAGTTCCAGTGAGGGTAAATAGGAGCACTACCAAAAAAATTTACCTTTGCAAAGATAGTAATAAGCAATTTTGAAAAACATCTTGAAAAAGGTATTCATTTAAAATGTATATTTTTTGTGCCTACTATTTGCATACCTGAGATAGTATATGAGCGCAAGTCGGAGCCAATTATCCTTTGGATCGGTGTGTAGCTTGTAGAGGAAGTGGGTGTGGCTTCAACAAGGAAGCCTGAGAAAATCTCCCCTGTTTTGGAGCGCCACGTCAAAGTAATGGAGGAATCGTTGACATCTGAGATGCGGACGCGGCGAGGGGGGCTGATATCTTGGATACAATGGAAAAAAAAGAGGTCAGAAAAAATGATGAGGGAGAGAGCCTGTTGTGGCACGAATGAACACAAGTATTTTGTTTATATACACGGTAACCCCCAAAAAAGGAAATCTTTTCCAGCGTATACAAGTCAGCTTTGTGCATGAAATTAGGAATGTCCCGATCCGATATTGATATTGTATATCGGTCTCACACCAGCAAAGAAATAAGTGTGGTATTATATTGGCTTGCATCTAAAAATATCTGATATAATCTCCAGGCGGGAACATGCTTAATCAGTATCATGCGTCAAATGAAAAGCACAACAAAATGTACTCATTGCAGTAAATAATTTTGACTTCTTCCTTTTGTAGGTTATAGTGTTTGATCAATTTGAATGTATTATTATTTATTGAGTTTATTAAATGTTATTAATTTCAGGCAAATTTAAGTACATTAAATATATTTTGTTAAGAACTAAAAAAATGCTAATAAAGTTATTATTTTTTAAATTTTATCTACGCCACTTCTACTTTATCAAATAATTATAGTTGCATATTACTTAGTCTCAAAGTCAAAAGCTATTTAAAAGTATTCAGTAACACACATCTCTCGATCATTCAACTTCCTGTGGCATGACCTTAATTTAATGAATTATTGTGAGTACAAAACACAAATTAACACTCCACTTCATCCATCCTTCATAAAGTTAGTGTTTTCATACCTACCATTGTTCTGAGTAATATCACTTGATCAAACGTTTTCTAACATTACACACTACAAAATAATACAAGTATGTACTTTTATGTCTTAAATTGAGTCTTTTTCATGCCTGCTATTGTCTGTTTGACTGAATTCACTTGATCAAACCTTTTCTAATATTCCACACTGTATGTACTATGATTCCTGCTTATATTGTATCGGGTTAATATTGGTATCAACCAACACTCAAGGCTCCAATATCGGTATCACATCGTAGGTGAAAAGGTGAAAATCGAGATACCCCTACATGCAATACTGAAACAATAGTCTTCCCTAACATGTCTTGGTCAAGAAAGGAAAATACATTTTGCATGGAGGCCCACTTCTCCAACAAATCATACACTGTAGAGCAAGCAGATTCTTAAGTTTCAGTGTCGTCATGCTCCATTAAAAATCTTTTTTTTTTTTTACTGTGTTTGAAGTTCAGAGAGTATGGGACTGTGCAAAATCGAAATTCTAAAGTTTGAGATATTTACAATTTTGCACGTCTGCAAGTTTGCCTCCAACGCCGCGGAGTCCATTTGGAACATATTTTGGAAAGAACATGACTTTTATGCAAAGCGACTCAGATAACAAAAATTAAAAAAAAAAAAAACTTACTCTCTAGGGTAGTAACCTCCGCTTGGACAGGCCTGCTGGTCAGAGAGTTTTTCAGTGCATAAACATGTACATCATAAGTAGTTGCAACCTAGAAATACAAAGAAACAATAGGGTCAAGCATGACAGTCATGAATAGTCACAGTACAATACTGCCATATATTCCACGTAAAGAATTACCATTATTTAACTGTAAAATCAAGTCTACTTTTCTATTACAAAACCTAAAACGTGAGTAATTCAAATAACATTGCGTCAAGAAAGACGTTTATCTTGCAATGATTCTCCATTCAAACATTAAACCTATCTATTGAGTCCTATTTAACAGATAGACATTCACCATGAGGCCAGTAATATGAGCTTGTGTTGCATCTGGGGCCAGATTAATCTCTTTGGTGGGTCCGCTCTTGCTTTTCGGGTTCACCACAACGCGGTAGCCTGTGAGGCCTGTTTGACCAGGTAGTCGGTTTTCTTGACCCAGCACAGTCCAGTGCATGTTGAAGGAGGTGGGGCTAACCTGGGAGAACTGTAGGTTGGTGGGCGGTGAGATACCTGTGTTGAAAAAGTGTTAAAAAAAGGTGTCATGGACATAATGGAGAGTGATAAGACAGTTGGCGCTTGATTTACTAAAATTCCAATACCACACGCTAACGGCGTGTGTAAACAATAAAATTGCATGTACTTTTAGTGGGTGTGTTGAGTGTGATCAACTAGCATTGCGCGTACAAATTAGAAATGGAGCAGACCGCCTTATTTAATGAGGGTTTTGCGTGTACTGTACAGGGCATCACCACGGAGACACTCGATCATTTACTGTACATTCATGTTTTCATCCTACCTGTGGCGTGTGCTATGTTTTTAAACTTGCACAAGAGACATCTACCACGTTTTATGGGCATTTTAGATCTACAATGGAACCCACTTTTTTTTTCTTTTTTTTTCAGTGCTGAAGGTGCGCTTGATGGGAGAGAGGAATTGATTGCATTTTACTGTGCTCAAAATGCAAACAATTTTTACCCGAGTAAGTTTTTTTTTCATATAGGAAATATGTTAAGATTAAATATTCGATGTGAAAAAAACGCCATTAAAAACACTGAAGGACACCAAAACACATCAAATTAATTAGTTTTAAAACAGCCCCCTAAGTCAGTCGGCATGCAGTAAAAAAATATAAAAGGATGTTGCTGATTAGACAACATGTCTAATATTCTTTATTTCTTATTTTTATTATTTCGGACAGTTCAAATATGTATGACAGAGGATTCCTGTCTATTTATCGTCTGTCTTTGCAGTGGCAGCAATGATCCTGAAGTTGTTTGCGTAACTGTCAGTTTGCACATACTTTTCAGACGTGCTAAATAAAGAAGTTCATTTAGGAGTCGCAATCACTTGCTAATTTAGTAAATCAGGCTTTGTGTGCTAAATAATTATACTTGCATTTTTTTCCTGCAAGTACTGTAGCCGTTCTGACGATCAATATGTTTTGCATATTAATGAAGACAGAGACGCAAAATGGATTGCACGTCTTATTATGCTCACAACACAATCTACTGCACATGTTTTCGTAGATCAGCTTTGCGTGTGCTATCAAGTGTGCATGTGTTTTAAAAACCTTTAAACCTTCAAACCTTAGTAAATCAAGCCCTTGGTCCTTAATTTTCACATGAAAATGGTGGCAGGGTGGGAAAGTTCCATCAAAAACATGGGTCAACAATAATCTGAACATACACACACGCGACATTCGTACCATACTGGATTTGACCACCATTCCCCCTTCCTTTATACCTGTCTGTGTTTACTCTTTTTACCTTCAGGTTACTGTAAATTTCCCGTATTTTAACCCACACATTGCTCAAAGCGACTGACAAGAGTTGCGTGATCTACTGTGTCGAATGCAGCAGTTCGATGTAAAGAAATTAAAATGTCAGATTCAGTTGATCTCAAAAGATCATTAAAAACCCTTGAAAGTAGACATGTCCGATAATATCGTCAGGCCGATATTATCAGCCGATAAATGCTTTAAAATGTAATATCGGAAATTATCGGATTCTAAATGATCGGTATCGGTTTCAAAAGGTAAAATTTATGACTTTTTCAAACGCCGCTATGTACACGGACATAGGGAGAAGTACAGAGCGCCAAAAAACTTAAAGGCACTGTCTTTGCGTGCCGGCCCAATCACATACTATATGCGGCTTTTACACACACACAAGTGAATGCAAGCATACTTGATCAATAGCCATACAGGTCACACTGAGGGTGACCATATAAACAACTTTAACACTGTTACAAATATGCGCCACACTGTGAACCCACACCAAACAAGAATGACAAACACATTTTGGGAGAAAATCCGCACCGTAACACAACATAAACACAACAGAACAAATACCCAGAACCCCTTGCAGCATTAACTCTTCCGGGACGCTACAACATACACCCCCCGCTACCACCAACCCCGCCCACCTCAACCTTCCCCCACCCCATCTCCCGTATTCGGAGGTCTCAAGGTTGGCAAGTATGCTCTAGTATAATCTGGACTGAAGCTGTGTGCCTTCATTGTTTTTGTAGCTGTTGTTTTGAGGCATGTTTAAAAAATAAATAAAAATAATGCACTTTGTGAAAGTCAAAATATAGTATTTCCCATAGTTGTAATGGGTATCAGGATTATCTCAGGGAGAGCATGTCCCAAATTCCAAGCTGTTTTGAGGCATGTTGAAAAAAATAATGCACTTTGTGACTTTAATAATAAATATGGCAGTGCCATGTTGGCACTTTTTTCCATAACTGGAGTTGAAGTTGTTCTCTTATTTTGGAAAACCTTGTTTTTGATTGATTGATTGAAACTTTTATTAGTAGATTGCACAGTACAGTAAATATTCTGTACAATTGACCACTAAATGGTAGCACCCGAATAAGTTTTTTAACTTGTTTAAGTCGGCGTCCACGTTAATCAATTCATGGTAAAGTTACATTGTTTAATGCATCCAGCGGGGCCTACACTGTTCCAATATCCATTTCTCTGTTCTCAATTGTTGATGACTGATGATAACAACCAAACCTACCCCCCCCCCCTTCCACACCCTGGATTGTAAATAATGTAAAGAATTCAATGTGATTATCTTGTGTGATGACTGTATTATGATGATAGTATATATATGATAGTATATATCTGTATCATGAATCAATTTAAGTGGACCCCGACTTAAAAAATTTAAAAACTTATTTGGGTGTTACCATTTAGTGGTCAATTGTACGGAATATGTACTTCACTGTGCAACCTACTAATAAAAGTCTCAATCAATCAAAGCATCACAACAAAATTAGGCATAATAATATGTTAATTCCACGACTGTATATATCGGTATCGGTTGATATCGGCATACGTAATTAAGAGTTGGACAATATCGGAATATCGGATATCAGCAAAAAAGCCATTATCGGACATCTCTACTTGAAAGTGCAGATGTTATTGTATGAAAGGCTTTAAAACCATCTTTAGTGATAGGATAAGGTATAATAGAAGGATAGGATAGCACGTTATTGTCATTGCACTTAAAAAGTGCAGCACAATTACATGTTCAGCACAGACCTGTTCAAGACAGAACAGGAACGCTGATGGGTCACCGCTACATGATAGCTTGCAAGTCAAAATAAGAGTGAAATTGTAAATGCAAAGCTTTCCCTACATTTTTTTTAAATAAAAGAAAGCTTTGAAATGGGTTTAAAATATAAAGCTATAACAGATACTTTCATTATTGACTTTGTGAATCATTTGCAGACTTATTTGGAGTTGTTGTGATTATTTTGTTTGCAAAAAGTTGCTGCCAACTTTTATTAATTGCAAGAGGACAGATCACATCAATTAAATGATACGTTCTATTCGGTTGCCTCTCGCTCAAAAACAGCTGGGATAGGCTGCAGCTTACCCATGACGCTAATGAGGATAAGCGAGCGGTATAGATGTCATGACCTGTTGACAAGATCATGTCTTGTTTTAGTTTAGTTATAGTTCTCCTGTGTTTAGTGTGTAATTCTGTTTCCAGAGTTATTGTCCTCCCTTGTTTATCTTCTTGTTGCGAGGAGCACTGAGTGTACACACCTGCCTCTGTGTGTTGATTGGGACACAGACCTGTGGCCAATTCCACTAAAGCACCTTCGTTATGCCAGTCCCGCTGTTCAGTTGGTGCAGGGCCATTACTAGCCAAAAGCTACTGTTTATGTTTCATGTTAGCTGTATGCTACTGTCTTTGTGTGTTATGCTATACTAAGTTTTTTCCTTAGGCTTCATGTGCCATTCTCAGCAGTATGCGTCTTTGTATTTTGCCTTGTATAAGGATTAAAACAAATTTTACCTTCACTTTGCCTCCTACTTCCGCATATTGGGATCACAAACACACCACCATCATGCCAAGGCGTGACAATATAAAATGGATGGATGGTTCTATTATGTTGTGTTACTGCACTTAACCTAAATATAAGGATTATTCTCACACTTATTTGACGTCATTAGTTTTCATGAAAAGAGCACACCTATTTATTTTGCACGCAAATGCTGTCACGGGTAAGCGAGTGTGCTGTGGGTTTCGTTTAAAAAATAATTTTAAGTTGTGTTAATTTGTCAATTATCATTGGATAATTAATTGTTGGAGAGATGCTTATTTGCTTAAAGTGCCCTCGAGAAAGGTAAAGAACCTCTTCAAGCTCAGCTTTACGGTAGCTACATCTGTCCTTACATGTCTCTACGTGTGTGGTCTGGTTCTGTGTGGTGTGGAATGCGATACATATAGCAAAGTGTAAAGTGAATTTCCCCTTGACGGATTTTAAACAGTATGATGATAAAAAATAAAATAACCCAAAAAAGAGCAGGGTTTGACCTTTTCACATAATAGTAAAAGTATCTTAACATATATTTAATCTAAAAACAGACATTTTGTGGATTCTGACTTTCCAAATAAATATCAAAAGACACAAACCTGTAGCTTGCGTGCCAACCAGTGGTGTGCTGACTGTGTCGTCATGCAGGGCAATGACTTTCACGGTGTATTCAGTGCCAGGCTGCAGGCCATAGATAACGGCGGACTCAGCAGCTCCTCGAGGAGCAGGTCGCAGTTCTCTTTCACCCTCCTCAGAGCTGGAATACAGGACTCGGTAAGAAGTAACAGTTCCATCAGGACTGTCCCAGGCGATCCTTAGCGAGGTGGAGTCGATGTCCGAGAAGGTCAAATCTTTGGGACGGTCGACATCTATGAATAAGGACAATGTTCAAATACAAAATATACATTCCCCCAAATCATTAAATAATAAAATGACAGGAAAATGTGTTTGTTTGTGTTTGTTTAATAAAGGGCTTTTCAATCGGCGGCTCAGGTTCCAAATCCGGCCCGGAAATGACATCATACCAGCCCCCGAGTTCAGTTCAAAACTTGGTGGAAAATGTTTTTTTGCAGCAAATTCCTAAAAACATTTGAGTGCTCCTGTTGGGAACTTGGACCACTGTAAACACATTGGCAGATCTTTGCATTGACATTTTAACCTTCTGGCGTCCAAACTTGCGATTTAGACAACTCAGACGTTCCTCAAAGCACCTCTTTAAGTCCTCTTATTTTTGGCAGTTAAACGTTTGGAACTAAGGTGTTGCTTGTTTACTTCAGATGCAGTGAGTAGTCATTTGTTTAACTTATTTAGTTATACTAGTGGTGTTCCTCAAGGTTCCATTTTAGGTCCTCACATTTTCATCATTTGGGCTATTTAGCTGGTGGCCTGCCAGTTCACTTTAAAAAACTTGTGAGGCTCACATTTTTGCAGAAAGTCCCTAAAAAACAGCAGAAGGCTTCTGTAACAATGACAAATTCAATACATCAAAATCAAATGTCTACTGTAGACAAAGCTAGTTCTCCGGAATATATACAAAACAGTACTAAAAGTGAAAGGAGAAGTCCTAGCTTTCTATAAATATGGCCCCTAAAACAGTTTAGTTGAATGTTCAGTTCAGTTCAGTTTCAGTTTATTTCGAACATGCATACGATACAATATAATGCATCACAAATTTCAAGTTCTTTCACTACAGCACGTCCGAAAAGGAGTAGGAAGAAGCTGAGCTTATTTAATCCTACCCCTTTTCATACCATAGCAATTGTATCCCATTTCCTTGTTCTCTGTAACAGAACAGTGAATACATAATAAATAAATAATATACCATAGTAAGTAAACAAATATCAAATACATAAATAATCTTTATCTCAAAAAAAAAAGAAAAAAAAAGGGTTCCAGATGTTCATCATAATTATTGTTCTGTGTACTTTGTGAACACTTCTCTCACTCTCTTAAACTGAATCTTATTGGTGCTTTGTTTGATTTATTTGGTTAATCCATTCCATAATTTAATTTCGCATACGGATATACTAAAGGTTTTAAGTGTTGTACGAGCATACACATATTTTAAATTAGATGTTCCTCTAAGGTTATATTTCTCCTCTTTTGTTGAGAAGAATTGTTGTACATTCTTGGGTAGCAGGTTAGTTTGCTTTGTACATAATTTTAGCTGTTTGCAAATGCGAATGTCCCTGGTTTAATATCCATCCATCCATACATTTTTTACGGCTTGTCCATTGCGGGGGGGGGGGGGACTGGACTTGGCCGAAAGGCAGGGGACACTCCGGACAAGTCGCTACCTCATCGCAGCGCCAACACAGATAAAGATTTTGTAACCAAATAAGAAGAAACCCTTACTTGTTACAGCATTCAGCACCAGTGGGGAACTCTCTCCATCTTGTCCCACAGCATACACACTAAAAGTGTATTCAGCTGTTGGCATCAGGCCTGAGAAAGTCATCTCTGTTTGGTCTAGAAATACAAAAGTGGGAAAAAGGATTCATAACCCATTTTAGTCAACTGAGATGAAAGGAATATGAAGAATTATTCAGAGCTAATCAAGCTCACCAAAACCAAAAAGTTACCTGGCGCCACCACCTCAGTGAAAGATGAACCCTGTCCATTTCTGGGGACCCCAGTCACCCTGTATCCCTTGATAGGGCCCTGAGCTGGGCTCCACCTTACTGTGACACTGTTGTCATTAACATCCATCACTTCCATGTCAGAGGGAGAGTCTATGCCTGAAACCATGGATGAAAGTAGGATGGCGTTAATGTGGACATTGTGAAAAGTAAGAGATCTACGCTCGTGTACCTGTCTTATGTGTGACATAGATTGGAGTGCTTGATGCGGGGCTATCTCCTCTGCCAGTTACAGCATAGACAGTGACGGTGTAGTCGGTACCAGGCTGCAAGTTTGTAATTGTTGCAGTGGACTGAGAACCAGGTACAGTGAACTCCTTCGGATTACTGTGGCCTCCTGAATAACAAGGCATTGACACAGTAACATTTACTGGAAAGAAACAAGACATTTGGACTCTCATTGACATAGAGCTGCACAATATTGGCCAACAATAAAATCCAGATGTGTTACTCTGACTACTCGATTTTCCATTACAATTTAGATTTTTTGGTAAAAACTACATAAGACAAAAAGCTGGGTTCCACAAATGACCCCCCAGGCCACACGTTAAATACCGCTGGTTTACTTATTTCACAAGGGGGGTAAAGATGGAGGAGTGTCTCAAAGCTGTGTCTTCAAGTTTTTAGCGCTTATGGAATTTATAAAGGTCGGCTTGCTTCTGCAGGTGTGTTGGTACTTGTAGAGTAACTACGTTACCCAGCAGTCTTTGCGGCAAAGCAGGACCGGAAATATAGACTGCACAGGAAAAAATGTGCCTCTTAAAAAGAGTAAAAACAATTATAAAAGTTATTTTTGCTTGTAATGAGCAAAAAAAACTGCCAATGGAACAATTCAAAATTGTCTCGGCCCATGCGCATTCTAATGCGCACTCGTCTGTGCGCTCTGCTGATTGCACCTCCTCAAAAGCGCACCTCCAAGAGCGCACCTGCGCGCGCCACTCCTGCAGAAGCAAGCCGGTGCGCAGCTGCAATCAATCAGCACTCATCACACTTGTCGTTGATGAGCTTCCTGGGCTTCTTAAGTCAGTGCAGACCTGCGTTCCGGGCCAGAACGTAGCTACCTGTTCAGTACAGTAAGCCTAATCGTCAAAGCTCTATGCGCACTCTTTTGCTCTCTGTGTTTTCTCCCCCCGTCGTGTTCATTGTCTCGTGTCCTTCTTGTTGTTCTCCCTGCAGCCTGCCTTTGTTTCCACGTTACGAGCTGTTTGTCTCGTCTTCCCGCGTTGCCTCTGCTTCCCTGGCTGCCTCTTGGATCTCGACCTCCCGCCTGGAAACGGACTCTGACGCCTCGCTATCGCCCCCGACTACCTGCATGTCTCCCGGACCTTCGAGCCTGCTTTTTCCCCTCCGGGACTTCCGCCTCTCGTTTAAAAACTTCGGTAACACTCAACAGTTAACTCACACACATAGTCGCACACATACACACCCTTTTGGCTTCGTCACACTCCTTACTTTTGTAAATCTATATATTAATAAATAATAGAGCTAAAACGACGTCCCTCCTGTCTGTACCGTCTCCTTCCCTCCTGTACCCATAACAATAATTTGTTTATGAGCGAGGGAAAACCCTGAAGTGCCAAATTCGCATTTCTGAGTTAATTTGTGGCACCCTATGGAGCCCGCTGTCGCAGGAAGGAGGAGCCTAGCTTGGAGGTGCAAGAGGGAAATATAAATGTATCAATTAAACAAAAATTCTAATTAATTGGCTTACAGTTTAAAATAGATTAAAATGGATGGATAATCCTGCAGCCCTACATTGAGATAATGGACATTTATTATGACATAGTAGAATTACCATGTAAATTAGAGTATCGTTTGAGTGTGAGATAAATTATACAATCTTTAGGTAAGGAACACATACGATGCACAAAAATTTAAGCTACCTGTCTCTCCATGAGTGATCCTGTAGTAGCGTGTACCACTAGTGGTACACACACCACAGTTTTAGAGTCCTTGTTTTGGAGGATTAATAAAGTGTATCTATTTGTCTATCTTTCGCCACACTTCCAGTATAATTTGTATGAGCGAGGGCAAACCCTGAAGTGCCAAATTCACATTTATGAGTTAATTTGTGGCACCATATGGAGCCCGCTCTAGCAGGAAGGAGGAGCATAGCTTGAAGTTGCAAGAGGGGAACATAAATTTAACAATTAAACAAAAAAATCGCCAAAATAATCCTGCAGCCCTCCATTGAGATGATGTACATTTATTATGACATAGTAGAATTAACATGTAAATTAGAGTATAGTTTGAGTGTAAGATAAATTATATGATCTTTAGGTAAGAAACACATAAGATGCACAAAAATTTGAGCTACCTGTCTCGCCATGAGTGATCCTGTAGTAGCGCACAGTCACAGGAGGGGCATCCCAGCGAATGGTGATGCTGGTGGGGGTGGAGTCTAGCACCTCTAGGTCTGTTGGGGCGTCAGAGACTGGAGCGAAGGAGCAAAACCAGATAAATAACCGGTACAAAAATCATAAAACAATATGCAAACATACTTGTTTTCTGATTTCCACTGAGTGGCAAACTCTCTTGAGCCCCGCTAACTGCGTAGATGTTCACCAAGTAATCAGTGTCTGGAGCGAGTCCTGTTAGGGTGAAGTGGTTCCTGGAAGGTGGTAGCCTCTCGTCCTTTGTTCTTCCGCCGCTGGCCATCTGGTAACGGATACGATAGCCTGTGATTTTGCTCTGGGGAGCCAGCCAGTGGATGGTGAAGGAAGTGGTGAAGATCTCAGAGAAACGAAGACCAACTGGTGAATCCAGAGCTAAGGAGACAAAGAAGGATCAATTTAAAATCTTTAATTGTCCAACGAAATTGCAATTTGAATGATGCTGAGAAATGCCAAATTAAATAATAATATGTACAATCATGTAGCTCTTTACAGTGAGAACCATTAGCCATTATCCATTCACTCCACAGTCACATATACGTAGGTGGTAGTAAGCTACATTTGTAGCCACAGCTGCCAACTTGCGGCAATGGCCTTTCTGGCAAATAATTGTTGCATTCAAACATTGTGGCACTGAATGGCACTGGGAGCAAGATAGGTGAAGCGTCTTGCCCAAGGACACAATGACAGTGACTCGATAGCTGGATTGATAGATAGCTGAAGCTGGATTTGAGGGTTTCTGGAGAACTGCTCTACCATCTGAGCTACGGCACCCTGTCTAGGAACACCAACAATGGCTTCATCAGGTAAGACTTACCTGTTTTCTGAGTACCAACGAGGGGTGAGCTCTCTCTCTCCTCATAAACACACACCACGCTCACCAGATACTCTGTGTTTGGCAGCAAATCTGTCCAGAGGGTAAATGATTTTAAGATAAATATATTCCATTGTGTGGTTGTATGTTGATATACAATTATTGCTTACTTCTCAGTACAACATTGTTCAGTGTGCCATCTAAAACGGTTTCGGTATATTCATCATCATCAATGGGACGGTACCTAAAGAAAAAAGATGTCCAACAAAGACATTTGATACGTTTACTTATAACACACTTCAGCAAAATAAGTGATGTTGAGCTTTGAGAGCATTATATATATCCAAACCTAATGAGGAAACTGTTGATGTCAGCTATGTTGGGGACAGGTGGTGAGAGCCAACTAACTTCCATGTGGCTTGGTCCTACCTGGACAAAGGCCAGATCTGTAGGTGCTGGCACAGCTATGGAAAACATAATAGCTTGATTCAATTAACATTCCAAGGGTGGATTAAAACATATATTGCCAGATAAAAAACTAAATTAGAACAACTAAATGGTATTCTTAATAAACAATTAAAAACATATTTTTGATTGGTTCCATTTAGGGCTGTCTCCAAATAGTCAAAGATTTGGCCATTCGATTCGGAGGAGTCTGATTCGACAATCAACCTCGTGGTCAAATCGTCAAGACATTTAACTACCCTCATCTCTTTGTGGGAGGGAGGCGGAGCTGAGTACATCTTGTTGCCCCCGTGTACAGCAGGTGTGTTGGGAGGGTGGATTGATTGTGTTCATTATCAGTAAAAGAGTCATGTGTGCAGACAAATAGTTTTTAGAGAGTCAGAGATGATTCTTACGGTATTTGCTTACACTTTTGGCTGTCGCTAGAGGGCGACCGCTGCTCCTGGTTATGGCTTCCAGTTGCTACTTCCTGGTGTGACATCATGTCTTTAAAACAGCTGGCCATCAGTTCTGGCCTCCCACATGTCTTAATGTATTTGTCTGCACACAAGAGTATTTTACTAATACTGAAGCTAAAGCCTTGTGGCGGTCAGACGTCTGAAGTAAGGGCATTCCTGGGCGAAGGTGATAAGGCCCGACAGGGGCCTGGTTTATGTCATCTGGGACATCCAGGTCAGCCAGGGATGGCCACATGGACGGCGCCAGCCTCTGGGTGGTGGGCCCGCGCACGCTATGAGAGTCTGTTTGGCTGGAACTCCGTCATTTAATCTCGCAGAATTGCCAAGGAATCGCAGTACGAAATAGCAGTACGACAACATGCTTTTTAGTAAACTGCATCATTTGTGACATTGTGGAACCACGGGATATGAAGGATGTTCCGGAAGCAGTTCCTTTGAAATGCATCAAGGCGGCGAGTAGCCTCTGTGATAAGAGTCCAAGTTTCAGATGCATACAGGAGCACTGGCACCACACAGGAATTGAAGGTATGCATCTTTGTGGACGTTTTTATCTTCATACTCCACTCTTTGGAGGCGCGAGTGTACTGCAGATGGCGATCAAGTTCAGGATTCAACAAGAATGATCTGTCAATTTTGCATCTACAATAAACAAAGTATTAGACTGTTTTGACCTGCTGGTCGTGGATGGTAATGACCTCTTGTGGGAGGAGTAGGAAGTCTGACATTGATTGAATTTTTGTCTTTGCCCAGCTGACGGTAAGGCCCAGGGGGAATGCATCTTTTGGTAATACTAACACTGTTAATACTAATACTGTTGGGAGGATATTTCTCTATGGGGTACTGGGCTCGTCAGAACACTCCGCAGTCAGACACAAATCTCTCCATACAACTGCGCTCCCTCCGTAGGCACCGGTGGAACTCACCAGAAATTGAACACGGCGGTCCTACCAGCAAAATGTAAAGAATCAGAATCGACTATGAAGATTTTTAGTCTAAGACAGTCCAATTTAGATTATATGGTTGTGTACAACTGTATTTTACTAAGAGTTATATATAATTTGACTATGTAATTTTGCTACTGCAAAATTGCTAAAATCTGTGACTACCAAAACTAAACTTTACTATATTTGAAAATACATGTTTCTTCGTTAATGATGTGCTTTTGCTTACAAGTCTGTTGCGTGAATGTAGTGGGTTCACTCTCTCCATTTTCTGTCACAGTGATCACACTGATGTCGTAGTCGATACCTGGTTCCAGACCATACACTGTATAATGTCCTGTTGTTGGTATCACCGTGTCTTCAAATATGGGTACGCTTTCCCCAGCTGCCATTACTGTGATCCTGTAACCAGTGATGGCTGTGGTGTTGAGCGGTGACCAGCGTAGACTGATGGTGGTGTCACTAACATCATCGAAGCTGAGGTCAGTCAACTGTGGGACCTCTGTGATGGGATGGTCGGGGAAAAGGGGGGAGATAACAACACACCACACCAAGAACACCAAACAAACAAAAATAGAGTTGAGTAAAAAGGAAGTGGTTGATGAGGGACAGAAAATGGAGGGGTAAATAGCCAAAGAGGCAGAAAGACAAAAAGAAGCAATGGTCAAGGTGAGAGCCCAAAACAGTCGACTTCCATTGTAGTGAGATATATACATATCACACCAATGGAAGATATATTAATTACATCATGTAACATTCATTTAGGGAAGCTTTTGCATTGGAAAATATTTATATACTGTACAATAGGCATGTCCAAAGTTCAGCCCAGGGACCACTACCGGCTCATTTTCTGATGGCCATTGGCATATTTTAAGCACAAATGCAGCCTCAAATCAGAACAATTACAAACTAGAGTGTTCCCTTGCTACAAGCATTTCATATTTTTTTATATTTTAAAAAGGTATTTTCATGTATTTAATACAATGTTTGATATTACCAGCCGCCTTCTTCTTTTATTTATATAAAATCTTAAAATAACTAGTGTCCCGAGTGCTGGAACATAACTCCTGCGGTAATTAAGGGAACACTTTATTTGCTTTGTCTCATCTAAATACATTTACCTATTGTCACCTGCATTGAATAGATTAAGCATATACTGTAATTAAGTTAATAAAAGTGAACAATATCAAATAAAGTGGCTACACGCGTATTAAATTTTTTCTATATGCGGCCGTCTGTGGAAAAAGTTTGGACGCCACTGCTGTACAGTACAATAACATGCAGTAATTCAGGAAAAAAATTAGAGCACGGAATCCCATTTATATCTCCACAGTGTCCCAATTTTTACTGTAGTGTAACAAAACAGTTGTGATACTGTATTGACATTACAGTCACTCCAGTTAGTTTTGTTTTGTTCAGTTTGATAGTTGAAAGTTAATATATTTAGAAATTATATTAACTTTTAACTTGATGTGTTACTTTAAAAGTGTTGCAAACGTTTTAATTTGCAGCTAAAATGGTTGCAACACCCATTCATATAAACACACCAAGATATTACTAACCCATTAAAAAAAGAGTAATACCCACTTGGAGTGACGATTGTTGATATTGGAGCACTCTCCATGTCTTCCTTAACTGTAAAAACACTGATGTTGTACTCCACCCCTGGACTGAGGTTCTCAAGGGTGCAAGAGTTCTGGCCAGCCTGCACAAACTCCTCCACACGGTTTCCTTGCTGCCCTTTGGTGGGGGTGCATGCAACTCTATAGCCAGTGATGTCTTAGGGTACAGATAGTTGAAAGAGGAGGTGAATAAAAATTATTGACGTTTATCAGTGTAACTTAATCATTTGTACGTCACGGACAAGTGGGTCTGCAAGTTGGTGTGTACCTGGTGTACTGGCTCCATTCCACTGCACAGTAATTTCTCCAGTCCCTAAATCAGAGTCCAAGTTAAGATCCGTGGGAGGAGACAGAGCTGACAAAAATAAGGGAATATCAAAGATTAATGATACAAAAAGAAGAACAGAGAAAACTTTTTCTACTGGTTTTAACTTACATGTGATGACACGTCGCGTGATTGGGATTCCTTGCTCTTGGCCGTTAATAACTGGTTGCACACTGTAGGTATACTCCACTCCTGGAGTTAGACCAGAAATGTAAATACTTCCTGAGTCAGAGGTCACGTCTCGAGGGGCTTCTCCGCCCTGACTGGGGCGTACTGTCAACTGAGATAAATAAACACATGGTCAGTGAGGCACAGAAGAGCCAAAGACATGCATTAGTATACAGGAGCCAAAGGTCACAGGTCAGTGTTTTCCCAAGACGAAGGGCATAGTGCACAGCATTCTCATCACTAATGTGACATATTTGAACCAATCAGATCATTCCCAGATTTGCATGATACCAAGAGACATTTTAACTGTCTGCGAAAGCAGGAATTTCCCTTTGTGGTCCCAAACTTAATCAGAAGACAAAAAGATTGCTTTGAAATAGAAATCATTGACAACAGTGCTTGTCTTTGGGCTGCAAAAGGGAATCAGTCACATGATTTGTTAGGCTTAGTTTTTATGTAAATGCCTTGACCGACTCCCTCCCATTTATCCGAGCTTGGGCATAGCACTGGACATCTCAAAGTGCTGGGTGGGGCAAGACAGCGGTGTGTACTATTATACCACTAGAAAAAATAATGGACGGATAAAAATCAATACGTTAAAGTCAAATCAGATTCTTCAAATACATCCATTGTACTGCTCACATCCTACAGGAGGCATATTTGCATGTCATCTGTAGATTGTTAAATGTTTGTGATGAATTAACTCGTTTTCTGGTCCTCTTTGCTCCTTTACACACACATCTTAAGGCCTGATCCAATAAGATCCTAAATACAATTTAAAACATTGCCTGTACTATTACTAGGCATGTTGCGGGTAATTTACTAAAACTGTGCATGCAATTGATAACAAGCGCAAAAGTGGTCCAACCCGCCCTATTAAAATGAGGATTTTGCGTGTTTGGCTGTGTCATCATATGCACTAATCTGTAGTATTTTAATCAGTGCCTTAAATCTTCCAGCAGTTACAAAATTATAAAATGGCATTGTTGAATAACATTCTCCATCCATCATCTATAATTGCAGTGACCACCTTCTCACAATGACCGTGGTGCAACCGTTTGTGCCCAGTTAGCACATATATTCATAACGTGCTAAACATAAATATTATATTTATTATTATCATTATATATACATATATATATATATATATTAAATAAATAGTTTCAGGCTTGATACATAACATTGTGGCCACTAAATGATTATATTTGCATCTTTTCCTTCCAGTAATGTGGGTGTCCTGAGTATCCACATATATTCTGCATATACAGTACACAAAGATAGACATGCTAAATGGATTACACTCGCTGTTTTGCTCAATTAAGAGACACCATTTTCAGTGTAAAAGCTTAGTAGATCAGGTTTGTGTGTGCTAACAAGTTTGCACATGTTTTATTGCACGCAAACCTTTAGTAGATCACGCCCTAAGTAGGGGCACCAAAGATGGGGATCTTTTGCCTGTGCCCCAAGCACATGATGGCCTCTTGGCTTTTGTAAAGTTTGATGATTTTTTTCCCCCTGACACATATAAATGTAAGTTCTCCAAAAGTTGCACCTGGGTAACAGCAAACCTAACTTTGAAAACTTCACTCAACATAGACGTAATCAAAGCTCACCTTAAACATTCATACACTGCACTAATATTTTGGAAGAAGGATAAGGTGATAGAAGAACAGTAAAAATATAATAGATATATCATTGGCAGTATAGCAGAAAGTTATGTACAACTTTTACTTTTGCATCTCATTGCCTGTAGCTGTGGTGCCTTCAAAGACCCCCAATAAAAGTTAGAAACAGAGAAGTCACCAGTTTTTAAAGGCGGGGAGATTTAACCCCTAGGAGATACACTATTGATGATACAATGATAATAATAATTATCTATCATTATGATTTATATGATCTACTGATTGTATTCCTATGTGTATCAACTAATCTAAAAAAAACTTGACATATTTATAACCATATTACATTGAATAATGGCAGGTTATATGATTATTTAAATACATATCCTGGCCACTTTATTCTGAATTACTGAACACTTTTATGTACAAAAAAAACCTCCACGTTTTTTTTTTTAACAAAACATTTGGGGGTTTATCTAGATATGTTCAAGATATGTTAATCCCATCTTTAAAAAGTGAAAAAACGAATTGAGGTTTTTACATGAAAAGATGCTTTCAACCAAATCAATAAAATTATTAGTTTTTGGCATGTAAACATACCAAGTGTGTGTGTGTGTGTGTGTGTATGTATGGGACAGGGTCATTGGATTAAGAGTGAGATACAGGGCCCGTAAGGATGGAGGCCCAGATTTTGGTACAATAAGGGACTGATTTACTAAATGTTTGCATGTACTAAAACACGTGAAAAACCTAACAGCACACACAAACCTGATCTACTAAATGTGTGCAAAGCGAATTGTGTCTGTTAAGTGAGCAGAATAAGGCATGCGATCCTTTTTTGCATCTCTGCAGAATATGTGCTAATCATCAGAGCGCCCAGAATACATGGAGTAGAAAATGCAAATATAATTATTTAGCACACGCAGCCTGATTTACTGAACTAGAAAGGGATTGCGGCACCTAAATTAGTGTCTTTATTTAGCACGTCTGAAAATAATTGTGCACACTGACACAGTTACACACACGGCTGCAGGATCATTGCTCGCACTGCAAAGACAGACGATGGACAGGCGAGAATCCTCCGTCCTGCGTGTGTGTGTGTCAACATATTTGGACTAACATAAATGAAAAACATTAGACATATCGTCTATTCAGCAACATCCTTTTATAATTTTATAATGCATGCTTGGTGACTTATGGGGTAGATTAAAACTAATTCAATTGATGCGTTTTTTGGTGTCTACTTTTAAAGGCATTAATTTTTTCATGTCAAATAAATATTAACATATTCTCCTATATAAAAACACTTCTTGAAGTATGCATATTTTGCGTCTTGAGCGCATAAGTGCAGCTTCTCTCCCATGAGCGCACCTTCGCAGCGCTAAAAAAAGGAAATGTAAATGTTTCAATGTAGATGCACTGCACGAGTCCGACTGCTTCTGAAATGACCATAAAAAGTAGTATTCTCCTGCATGTTTGAAAACATAAAACACCACAGGTAGGAGAAGCATGGGAACATGAGTGTACAGTAAATGACCCCATGGTGAAAACCCCCCAATAGTACACAAAAAATAATTTAAATAAGGCTGTCTGCACCACTTTTCAATTGTAGATGGCAGTGTTGGTAGGTCACACGCAACACACCCACTAATATTACACACAATGTTTGCACCCGCTGGTATCTGGATCTTAGTAAAACAGGCCCTAAGTCTCTAATTGTACCTTGTATCCGATGCGTGGCACTGGAGTCCAAGAGATTATAATAGAAGAGTCAGTTACATCAGTGCTGAAATGGGGCGCGTTACCCATTGGCGGGCCTAAAAAGGACAATAAAAAATGTATATATTTTTTTTGTTATTGATAACTTTCGCTCACTAAAAGTGACCATGGTACTTACTGGTGGTAAACACTGCTGTCTCTCCTTCACTCAGCGTGTTGTCCTGCTCCGAGTGCAGTGTCGCAGTGTACATCGTGTCCGGCTTCAGGTTTAGAAGGGTGTACTGGGAGAGTCGGGCTGGCAGGCGCAGCTGCTTTGTGTTTGAGCCCTCGAAGGTGAGGAAGAGCCGGTAGCCAGTGACTTTGGCTCGCGGGGCAAACCACAGAATCACAGCGCTGTCCTCCGTCACGTTGTTGAAATGGATGTCTGTTGGAGCATCAGGCTCTGAAAGAAAAGATGTCCATTACATTTGTTGTATTAACAAAAACAAATAAGAATCTTAGTAAAACTATTCAAGATATGAGAATTGTTACTGAACGCATGAGCTCAAATTTGAGTGAGACAAAAGTTTATGAATACACCTCTGAATACAGGTCAGGGGTGTCAAAAGTGCTGCTCAGGGGCCAATAGCAGCCTCCTTTTCTTTTTTTTTTGGCCGAAGGCACATTGTACTGTATGGATAAAATTTTACAAAAAAAAACCCCTGCAAAGATGGGAAAAATAGAGCAAAAATGCACATTGTCAACGTCAATCTCAATGACAACTGAAATGATGACACTAAACTAAACACTTTAGGTCTGACCTACTAAGATCTAAATTACACAGGCTAAATAGCTCGTGCAAACTACAATTTTTAGTGGGTGTGTTGAGCGTGATCTATAAAGACTTCGTGAATAATTTATAACAAGTGCAAAAGTGGTGCAGACCGTTTTATTTAAATGAGAATTTTGCAAGTACTGCCGGCCGTGCCCATGGAAACACTCATATACAGCACATTATTGTCCTCATGCTGCGCCTAACTGTGTTGTTTTCTTATGTTTGTATGAATTAAAGACACCAAAAGGCATCAATTGAATTTGTTTTAAGCAGCCCCTTAAGTCATATAAAATGATATTGCTGACCATACAATAAGTCTATTATTTATTATTTATAACAATCCAAATATGTTGACACATATGTAGGATGAAGGATTCTCTCTCCATCGTGTGTCTTTGCAGCACGATCACCTCTTTTCTCACGGCCATTCCAGCGCAACTGCCAGTTTGCGCGCACATTTCAAACTTGCTAAATATATGCACAAAGCAGAACAGTTTTAGTACTTATATGTCATGTTGTGAGTGCTAAATGTTATCTTTGCCTTTCTTCCTCCCAGTATTGTGGGCATTTTGATAACCATAATATAATCTGCACATTCATAAAGATGGATTACGCTGATGATTTGGCTCACTTAAGTGACACAATCCTTTGTGCACAAGTTTAGTAAATGAGCTTTGCGTGTGCTATCAAGTTTGCACAGGCTTTAATACACGCAAATCTTTAGTAGATCAGGCCCAATGTCTTAATAGACAGTATATAATTAGTTGTATCTGTTTTACAGAAGGAACACATATATACTGTATATAAAATATCAAAGTGGTAATGTATTACAGTATACAGTACTTGGTAGAAAAAGTCTGAACACCCCTGCATTTAGTGAAATAAACAAAGACTGACATTCCAAATTTAAACGAGTACAATCTTGGTTCTAAATGTGTCTTACTCACTTGTGGTGTGCTCCCCAATAAGCGGCAAACTTTCCTCTCCGTTGTGAATCGTGTAAACGTTGAAGCGGTACAGCGTTCCAGGCAGGAGGTGGGTCACTTCAACGTATGAGTTTTGGCTGATGGGCAGTGTCATCTCTCTCTGAGCAGAACCAGACTCATCCACTGGGACCACAGTGACTCGGTATCCCGACACGTCGCTGGCTGGCCCGGACCAAGTCAGGACTATTTTCTTATCTGACACCTCGTAAAACTGCAGATCTGTTGGGGAGGTTATTTCTTCTGTGGATAGGGAAAAAACATTTGATATTATTATTATTTATTTTTAATTGATTCATTTATTTTTAACAAGAAGAAAAAGCTAAATATATTCAAAGTTATTCAATAAATATGTTATGAATTTAAAATATGTGTTTTCGTTGTTTGTTGTGGTGTGGATATTACTCTAACTCAGGGGTTCTTAACCTTTTGACCCCGAGCCCCAACTTTTCCACTACACAGGGCCCCGGTGCCAACTCAAATATTAACATTGAATTAGTAATCTTACTCTTGATTTTAATCGTATTCAATGATTGTATCTAATATATATAGAATAAACTTTGTCAAATGATATGAAAGCATGTGTTAATCACAAATGTTTTTTTTAGCCGATTACAAAAATAAATACTAATTAAATATACTTCAAAAGAAGGGACTTATTTACACTGATGACACATAAATGTACACACAAATACACATTGCTAAAATAAATAAATTCTAACTAAATTAATAATAAAAAATTAAAGTACAAATGAAAATACAGCTTCACCATTTAATTATAATTTTTGCGCTTAAGAAACTTCTCTACGACTTTAGCTCCAGACTTCTTCTGTTTATTTGATACAGAGTCGCGTATAAAGAGAGTATGGTAAACCGTGTCAGACGATCTCAATGATTGGTCAAAAGGCACTCATGTGACTACAGGGCGCCATGACTGCTACCAACTTTGGCTGATGCTATGTGTCTGCAGCGGTTCCTCGTTAGTTTTTCGACGTGAAAAAACGCACTGTTGTGCAGCATGGGGCAGCTTAACCCGCGAGAAATGCGGAAAGCTTTTACATTGCTTGCCCAACAACACGGAACGGAGACAAGTATGGGAAGTGAAGGTTCGCCGTCAACACTGCAGAGCCACCAACTACAGTGTCTTGTGCGAGGTGAACACACGACACAACGTCTGCATTTTGTTCAGGACAGAACACACAGAAACTAATACAAATAATAACAAAATAAATTAACGAATTAAAGAGATGGTTTGACAAAAACGGAATATCCTTGAATCTCAGTAAAACTAAAATAATGCAATTTAGTAGCAGCAGAAGAGAAAGTCAAATACAAATAGACTGAGTTTACATTAAAAGAGTAAAATAAACCAAATGTTGTGTGTAATAATAGATGACAGTCGATCAATAAAGTTTGTCTAAATCTAAAAGCCAGACATAGCACAGTGATTACACACATACATTGGAGGCAGCCACCACAGTTCACATATTTCACACAAAAGTCATCATTTTCTGTGATTGTTGGTCCGAAGCTAATGTAGATTTTGGCAAAATGATCTTTTTGGTCGTTCTGTGTATTTTTTAATTTGTTTACGTTTCTTTCGCCGTCGGGTGCGTGTTAGAGAACCTGCTGGTCACTGAACACTACAGGAATGTAGCAGCAGAGTGCATCAAATGTGGCCGCAAAATTATACTTAAACGAAATAAAAGCATTGTATTCTAAGTTTATGAGCTGGAGCATGTTTATAAATATATCTACATTTATTATTTTGGTGGCTTTCATCAGGAAAACTAACGTCAAAACGACTGCAATTGCATGCCTCCAGACACAGCCGTACACATCATTGGTAGCATGCGCGGCTCTGGTTTGATATTGTCATTACTGCCACAAGTGGTGGAAAAGTGTATTACAATTGAGTACCGCTGCAGCCCATACAGACAAAGCTGAGAAACAGATATTTTTGGGCACCCCCCTTTGTTTAAGAAACACTGCTCTAACTCATATCAGGGCGTTCAATCGTTCGCAACTGGACTGCTTGGTTTGTCTTGGAAGACATTTCGCCACGAACCACGAACTGATGATCTGATGATCCAGTAGGACCAATCTAAGTCAATGACCACAAACTGATGAAGCTTACTCTGATGAGCGGCGAATCGTCTTCCAAGACAAACCAAGCAGTCCAGTTGCGAACAATTGAACGCCCTGAGATGACAACAACCTGGATGAATGAGAACCTTAATAGGTACTGAGCTAACTCAATCCAGAATCGGATGTGCCCTAAACACCTCACTAGGGAAGCGTTCAGGTGGCATCCTGACCAGATGCCCGAACCACCTCATCTGGCTCCTCTCGATGTCGAGGAACAGCGGCTTTACTTTGAGCTCCCCCCGGATGGCAGAGCTTCTCACCCTATCTCTAAGGGAGAGCCCTGCCACCCGGCAGAGGAAACTCATTTCGGCCGCTTGTACCCGTGACCGTGCCCTTTCGGTCATAACCAAAGCTCATGTGTTTGTAAATAACATTAATAAAAAATGTAGGGTGAAAATGTACTTAATGTCCTTCTAATTCTCAACAATATGTTATTTAAACAGTAGTAAACCAAAAAATGCTACACAGATGATTAAAACATTCATGTAACAATCAGAAGATGTACATTGTTATATCTTAGCACTGTTTTAAACAATCTATCAATCAATCCATTTGTCACCAACAACACATTAAAATCAAGCACTCTGTCCAAATACAGAAGTGCTCTCTCAACTCGGTCCCACATCTTTATTCCATCAAAACGGTGTGACAAACACGATCACACATACACACTTCTAGCATCTGCTCTAATGCGCCAACCACATGTTGAACCTGGCAGACTGGAAAGTTATACATTGTTCTGGACACCAGCTGCGTACTCAGTGAAATCACTTTCCATTGGAAATATCTTTTGATTTATGGTTTAAAGTATAAGTTGCTTCAACATCAACCCTTGAGTGGACTGTACAACGATAGTGTGGCCATTTGAGAAATAAATTAGTTAAATAGGAAATACGCGTCAATGGAGTTATATTCAAAACTAGCATTACCAAAATGTTACATTATAATAACAGCTTTGTAAAAACTCACTATGTAATAATGGTGCATTATGTAGTAATATAATAACTTCTCACCTCGTTACACCACGTTTTGTAATAATCGGGCCGTAATAAAATTCTTGAACGCATTTTTTAGTTTTTTTTTCTAGTTAATTTATTTATTTCATTCATAAAAAATCTATAGAATAAAATACAAATAAATCAATCAACATAACATTAAAGTAAACTATGAATGAAAAGGAGCAGAAAGAAGATAACAACTTATAATATCTGCCCGCTATTTACACAAATACAACAATTGACCTTCAATGTTGGTGACTAAAATTTTTGTAATAAATATTAACGCATTTTGTAATAATTTGTGACAAATTGCAAAATGCGGGTTCTGCACTTTTTTGGAATATAATGTAACAATTTGGTGCAATATGCCTTAATCAGAACAACTGTTACAGCAACACAAAACATTTCATTAGAATTAATTTCCATTACAACATTTTTGAAAAATAACAACATGCAATAAGTCATTTATGGAATTGATTATTTTTTACATTGTATTTTTCATCTATAGTATAGTATAGTATTAGAATAACACAATCCATATTGCATGAGTGTACATAGCTTTCAAAATTTGAGTGCACTGGTAATTTCCATGTATTTTCATAATATTTCATGAGAGTAACTTTTGTCCCTGGCTTGCAATCACATTCTTCTTCATTATAATTAATAATGTTATTTGATTTATTTTTGACTAAAACCTACTAGATTCTAAAAATGTATTCTAATAAAGACAAAATGTTGTGCGTTGCTCTGATAGTTTTTCTAAATTAGGCATCAATTTCAATGGTTTATGACATAATGCACCAAATTGTTACAATCTATTCACAAAAAACGCAGCATCTGCGTTTTGTAATAGCTTTTGCAATATGTAACAAGTAATTACACATGCGTCACTGAAAATGCGGTAGAATATTCCAATAATATGCTGTTTACCTCATTACATAATGAGGTAAATATGTATTTCATTATTACATAATGCACCATTAACTAATGCGTTGTTGCAAGTTTCAAAATACTTTTGGTGGTACAATATTTTGAATTAAAGAGGCGGATGGCTTTTTAGTACCAGGCAAACCCCGATGGTCTATTGTAGTGGTGGACTAGCCCAGACATCCATTGCATGATGTTACCACGAGGGCCTACATTTTCACACTTTTCCACACAACACAATTTTTTATCACAATTCTGAACATTACTTATTTTTATCATTATGCTGTAAGGCTGCAACATGACCAAGAACCCATATTCTGGAGTGTGGCTTTTGATGGCCAAACCAGACCAATAATATTAATTGCCCACTTGTTACACACATGCAACTAATTACCCGGCAGTGGATCTCCTGCAGTGTTGACTTGTACAAAGACGGGCTCGCTCTCCAAGCTGTCCTCCACTGCATATATGCTGATGTTGTACAATTTCCCAGGTCGGAGGTCACTCAGAGTCACAGATGTTGCTGTATCAGGGAGAGTCAGCTCTGTGCTTTCCCCTTCTATGGATGGGGTATAGACGACACGATAGCCTGCGGAAAGGGACAACAGCAGAATGTACAATTTGTGTTGAAAAGAGCAAATTTTATTTGGATTCACATACCAGTAATCGGAGCCAATGGTTTTTCCCAGCTGATCATAATAGAAGTTTCTCCAATATCCTCCACTTCATGATCAACGGGAGCATCCGGTGCTGGACCATGGAAGAAAAAGTAGTTTGAGCAGACTTTAACAAGAGACCAGGGACAGGTGACTATAGCTAATCAAATGGCGGCCCGGGGGCCAAATACAGCCCGAGATTGACACCAGTTCAAAACTTACAAGATAAACATTTTTGCAGCAAATTCATAAAAACACTACAGTGCTCCTGTTGTATAGTGGAGCTTCGGTGACTGTAAACACATTGGCGTGACCCTGACATTTTAACCTTGCTAGCAAACATTGCGTACTGAGGTCCAAACCTATGATTTACATAACTGAGGCGTTCCTCAAGGCACCTTTTTAAGTCCTCTCTTTTTATGCAGTTTTTCGTAATGTAATTTGTTCAACTTCTTTGGTTATACTAGTAGTGTTCCTCAAGGTTACATTTTGGTGCTCTCTTTCTCATCAGTTGAGCCCGACCAGTTTAGTTAAAAAACTTTTGAGATTACTATTTTTGCAGAAAGTCCTTAAAAACAGCAGAGTGCTACTGTAACTTTGACAAAATAAATAGACCAAAATAAATTTGTCTACTGTGGAGGATGCGGCTTCTACGGAATATACAAAATAAGACCAATAGTGAAGGGAGAAGTCCGGCCCCTTTGTTCTTAGTTTTCTGGAAATGTGGCCCCCAAAACAATTTAGATGAATCTACTCACCGGTGGTTTGTGAAGTAGTAAGAATGAGGTTGTCCTCTTCGCCATCTGTCACCTCATAAACATTAATTGTGTACTTCCTCCCAGGTAAAAGTTCATTAATGTTCACTGATGTAGTTGTACGGGGCAGGTCTGGCCAGAAAAAACAAATACAAGATGCTCAAAGAAAGCAGATAAACTGACAATTATGTTTATTGATATTTGCATTTGTACTTACCTAAAACTATGGGCTGTCCAGCGCTCTGACCATTCTCATTGAGTTCATACTCAACTCGAAAACCAGAGATTGTGTCAGAGGCAGAGACCCAAGAGATGACAAAGCTGCTAGATGTAATTTCTGTCACCGACTCGGAAGTGTCCACTACAGGGGGAGGCTGGGTCGTCTCGCCCTGTGATGTTGCCACTAAAAGAGAGACAGACACAAATGAAAATATTGATTGATTGAAACTTTTATTAGTAGATTGCACAGTGAAGTACATATTCCGTACAATTGACCACTAAATGGTAACACCTGAATACAATTTTCAACTTGTTTAAGTCGGGGTCCACTTAAATTGATTCATGATACAGATATATACTATCAAATATATACTAACATCATAATACAGTCATCACACAAGATAATCATCAGAGTATATACATTGAATTATTTACATTATTTACATTATGTACAATCCGGGGTGTGGGATATGGAGGGGGGGGGGTTAGGTTTGGTTGGTATCAACACTTCAGTCATCAACAATCAGCATCAACAATTGCATCATCAGAGAAATGGATATTGCAACAGTGTAGGACTGACTTTTTAGGATATGTATAGCAAGTAGTGGACATAGAGAGAGAGATCAGAAAGTATAAGAAAAAGTGTAAGAAAAAGTGTCTACATTTGATTGATTGTTTACATTTGATTATTTATAATCCGAAGAGGTATTATGTGGAAGGGAGGGTGTTAGTTTAGGGTTGTAGTTGCCTGGAGATGTTCTTTTAGTGCGGTTTTGAAGGAGGATAGAGATGCTCTTTCTTTTACATCTGTTGGGAGTGCATTCCATATTGATGTGGCATAGAAAGAGAATGAGTTAAGACCTTTGTTAGTTTGGAATCTGGGTTTAACATGGTTAGTGGAGCTCCCCCTGGTGTTGTGGTTATGGCGGTCATTTACGTTAAGGAAGTAGTTTGACATGTACTTCGGAGTCATCAGATCAGATCTGAGTTCAATGGCCAAACACACAATGGTTATATGGTTGTAGACAACTAAAATGTATTCAATTGGTTCTCTTCTTTACATCTGCTGTGAATGTGGCATGAAATGAGTTGTTTAACAGAGCAGGTTTCCGTTAACATAATATTTAAAAAGGTCATATTATGATTTTGTTCCTTCCTTGTGGTCAACGTAACATGTAATGGTGGTTCCTTGATCAAAGTTTTGCGTGGATTTTGATTTCTAGACCATCTTTAAGGCGCTTCCTTACTGTCTCTTCAGAATGCACAGTTTTAAGGGTGGTCTTATTTTTGTGCCGAAGCCCTCCTATAGGCCAAGCCCCCTTTGACTGCATCTGTCCGCCATGTTGTAATTTTTAGCGTATCCATTTTGAGTCTACTGACAGATATAAGTTAGAACTATACGTTTGGACGTCTTGCGTGTGATCTACTAAAACTGCGTTTACAATTGATAACTGGTGCAGACCGCCCTTAAAAACTAATGTTTTTATGTGTACTATGCAGTTTTCAACAGGGAACCACTCCATTACTGCACATTCATGTTATCATGCTCCTACCTGCGTTATTTTGCTATGTTTTGAAACACGCAGCAGACATGTACCCCTTTTCATTGGAATTTCAGAAGCAATCCTGCAATGCATCTACAAAAGAACCGTCCGTTGGAATGTTCCAGATGCAAGAAAATGCATTATGCAAAAAGTGTTTTTCATACACAAGAAAAAACGAACGTCATTAAAAAAAAACTCCAGCCGACACCAAAATATATCACTTTGAGTTTTAACCAGCCTCTTAAGTCATCCAGTAGCTATAAAATTATAAAATGATGTTGCTGAAAAGACAATATGTCAAATATTTTTATTTTTGGCAGAGCATATATGTTGACAAGCCTATGTAGGACCGAGCTGCTGCGCGATCGACTCTTTTCTCGCCACTATTTCTGCGAGACTGCCAGTTTTCACGTCCTTTCTAGATGTACTTACCGTATTTTTCGGACTGTAAGTCGCAGTTTTTTTCATAATTTGGCCGGAGGTGCGACTTATATTCAGGAGCGACTTATGTGTGAAATTATTAACACATTACCGTAAAATATCAAATAATATTATTTAGCTCATTCACGTAAGAGACTAGACGTATAAGATTTCATGGCATTTAGCGATTAGGAGTGACAGATTGTTTGGTAAACGTATAGCATGTTCTATATTTTATAGTTATTTGAATGACTCTTACCATAATATGTTACGTTAACATACCAGGCATGTTCTCAGTTGGTTATTTATGCGTCATATAACGTACACTTATTCAGCCTGTTGTTCACTATTCTTTATTTATTTTAAATTGCCTTTCAAATGTCTATTCTTGTGTTGGGTTTTATCAAATACATTTCCCCAAAAAATGCGACTTATACTCCAGTGCGACTTATATATGTTTTTTTCCTTCTTTATTATGCATTTTCGGCCAGTACGACTTATACTCCGGTGCGACTTATACTCCGAAAAATACGGTAAGTTTAGGTAAATCAAACTGCGTGCGTCAATAATTGATTTGCGTTTTGTTGTCTCAGTATTGTGGGCGTTCTGATGATCAGTATATATTCTGCATGTTTATGAAGACAGACACGCTAAATGGATTGTGCTCCTTATTTTCCTTACTTAAGAGACGCATAAGCTTAGTAGATCAGCTTTGCGTGCCCAATCAAGTTTAGCGCGTTTTATTAAACACAACTTTTAGCAGATCAGGCACTTACTGATGACAACTTTGGACTACAATTGAATACAAATGGCAAACTACCGCAAAGTTCTTTGGGTGCACCTCTACCATGCAATATGCCTTAATCAGAACAACTGTTACAGCAACACAAAACATTTCATTAGAATTAATTTCCATCACAACATTTTTGAAAAATAACAACATGCAATTAGTCATTTATGGAATTGATTATTCTTTACGTTGTATTTTTCATCTATAGTATAGTATAGTATTAGAATAACACAATCCATATTGCATGAGTGTACATAGCTTTCAAAATTTGAGTGCACTGGTCATTTCCATGTATTTTCATAATATTTCATGAGAGTAACTTTTGTCCCTGGCTTGCAATCACATTCTTCTTCATTATAATTAATAATGTTATTTGATTTATTTTTGACTAAAACCTACTAGATTCTAAAAATGTATTCTTATAAAGACAAAATGTTTTGTGTTGCTCTGATAGTTTTTCTAATTTAAGCATCAATTTCAATGGTTTATGACATAATGCACCAAATTGTTACAATCTATTCACAAAAAATCGCAGCATCTGTGTTTTGTAATAGCTTTTGCAATATGTAACAAGTAATTACACATGCGTCATTGAAAAATGCGGTAGAATATTCAAATAATATGCAGTTTACCTCATTACATAATGAGGTAAATATTTATTTCATTATTACATAATGCACCATTAACTAATGCGTTGTTGCAAGTTTCAAAATACTTTTGGTGGTACAATATTTTGAATTAAAGAGGCTTATGGCTTTTTAGTAACAGGCAAACCCCGATGGCCTATTGTAGTGGTGGACTAGCCCAGACATCCATTGCATGATGTTACCACGAGGGCCTACATTTTCACACTTTTCCACACAACACAATTTTTTATCACAATTCTGAACATTACTTATTTTTATCATTATGCTGTAAGGCTGCAACATGACCAAGAACCCATATTCTGGAGTGTGGCTTTTGATGGCCAAACCAGACCAATAATATTAATTGCCCACTTGTTGCACACATGCAACTAATTACCCGGCAGTGGATCTCCTACAGTGTTGACTTGTACAAAGACGGGCTCGCTCTCCAAGCTGTCCTCCACTGCATATATGCTGATGTTGTACAATTTCCCAGGTCGGAGGTCACTCAGAGTCACAGATGTTGCTGTATCAGGGAGAGTCAGCTCCATGCTTTCCCCTTCTATGGATGGGGTATAGACGACACGATAGCCTGCGGAAAGGGACAACAGCAGAATGTACAATTTGTGTTGAAAAGAGCAAATTTTATTTGGATTCACATACCAGTAATCGGAGCCAATGGTTTTTCCCAGCTGATCATAATAGAAGTTTCTCCAATATCTTCCACTTCATGATCAACGGGAGCATCCGGTGCTGGACCATGGAAGAAAAAGTAGTGTGAGCAGACTTTAACAAGAGACCAGGGACAGGTGACTATAGCTAATCAAATGGCGGCCCGGGGGCCAAATACAGCCCGAGATTGACACCAGTTCAAAACTTACAAGATAAACATTTTTGCAGCAAATTCATAAAAACACTACAGTGCTCCTGTTGTATAGTGGAGCTTCGGTGACTGTAAACACATTGGCGTGACCCTGACATGTTAACCTTGCTAGCAAACATAGCGTACTGAGGTCCAAACCTATGATTTACATAACTGAGGCGTTCCTCAAGGCACCTTTTTAAGTCCTCTCTTTTTATGCAGTTTTTCGTAATGTGATTTGTGTAACTATGCTTGTTTACTTCAGATGCAGTCGTAGACATTTGTTCAACTTCTTTAGTTATACTAGTAGTGTTCCTCAAGGTTCCATTTTGGTGCTCTCTTTCTCATCAGTTGAGCCCGACCAGTTTAGTTAAAAAACTTTTGAGATTACTAATTTTGCAGAAAGTCCTTAAAAACAGCAGAGTGCTCCTGTAACTTTGACAAAATAAATAGACCAAAATCAAATGCCTACTGTAGAGGATGCTGGTTCTACGGAATATACAAAATAAGACCAATAGTGAAGGGAGAAGTCCGGCCCCTTTGTTCTTAGTTTTCTGGAAATGTGGCCCCCAAAACAATTTAGATGAATCTACTCACCGGTGGTTTGTGAAGTAGTAAGAATGAGGTTGTCCTCTTCGCCATCTGTCACCTCATAAACATTAATTGTGTACTTCCTCCCAGGTAAAAGCTCATTAATGTTCACTGATGTAGTTGTACGGGGCAGGTCTGGCCAGAAAAAACAAATACAAGATGCTCAAAGAAAGCAGATAAACTGACAATTATGTTTATTGATATGTGCATTTGTACTTACCTAAAACTATGGGCTGTCCAGCGCTCTGACCATTCTCATTGAGTTCATACTCAACTCGAAAACCAGAGATTGTGTCGGAGGCAGAGACCCAAGAGATGACGAAGCTGCTAGATGTAATTTCTGTCACCGACTCGGAAGTGTCCACTACAGGGGGAGGCTGGGTCGTCTCGCCCTGTGATGTTGCCACTAAAAGAGAGACAGACACAAGTGAAAATATGGAGTCATCAATCAGATCTGAGTTCAATGGCCAAACACACAATGGTTATATGGTTGTAGACAACTAAAATGTATTCAATTGGTTCTCTTCTTTACATCTGCTGTGAATGTGGCATGAAATAAGTTGTTTATTAGAGCAGGTTTCCGTAACATAATATTTAAAAAGGTCATATTATGATTTTGTTCCTTCCTTGTGGTCAACGTAACATGTAATGGTGGTTCCTTGATCAAAGTTTTGCGTGGATTTTGATTTCTAGACCATCTTTAAGCCGTTTCCTTACTGTCTCTTCAGAATGCACAGTTTTATGGGTGGTCTTATTTTTGTGCCGAAGCCCTCCTATGACTGCATCCGTCCGCCATGTTGTAGTTTTTAGCGTATCCATTTCAAGTCTACTGACAGATATAAGTTAGAACTATATGTTTAGACGTCTTGCGTGTGATCTACTAAAACTGCGTTTACAATTGATAACTGGTGCAGACCGCCCTTTAAAACAAAGGTTTTTATGTGTACGATGCAGTTTTCACCAGGGAACCACTCCATTACTGCACATTCATGTTATCATGCTCCTATCTGCGTCATTTTGCTATGTTTTGAAACATGCAGCAAACATGTACCCCTTTTCATTGGAATTTTAGAAGCAATCCTGCAATGCATCTACAAAAGAACCGTCCGTTGGAATGTTCCAGATGCAAGAAAATGCATTATGCAAAAAGTGTTTTTCATACACAAGAAAAAACGAACGTCATTAAAAAAAAACTCCAGCCGACACCAAAATCTATCACTTTAATGAATTTTAACCAGCCTCTTAAGTCATCCAGTAGCTATAAAATTATAAAATTATGTTGCTGAAAAGACAATATGTCAAATATTTTTATTTTTGGCAGAGCATATATGTTGACAAGCCTATGTAGGACCGAGCTGCTGTGCGATCGACTCTTTTCTCACCACTTTTTCTGCGAGACTGCCAGTTTTCACGTCCTTTCTGTCACGTGGGGGCTGCAGCTTGCTGCGGTTTGTTCTTTCAATGCAAAAAGACGGCTCCGGACGAAGGCGTAAAGGTAGGAATGGATTTATTAACATAAATCACTCAACTACCAAAAACACAAATAACACAACAAAAAGAAAGGCGTGCCTAAAACACGTGAAGCTAAGACTAAACAGAAGCTAGGGCATGGAACAAGAAACTTACTTGGTACAGGCGTGACCAAACCGTGTGACATAATCAGTGAAGCCAGGCCGACTGCCTGGCAAAGGCAACTTAAATAATGTCTCTGATTAGCGCTCGGGAAGCAGGTGAGCGGGTGAGCACACAAAGAGTGACCTTGACAACCAAAAGAAACTCCTGAAGTGCACAAAACAACCAAGGAAGTCCAAAACTAACAGAACATAACTAAACAAAACATGATCCGGACCACGGATCATGACAGTTTCTAGATGTACTTACCGTATTTTTCGGACTATAAGTCGCAGTTTTTTTCATAGTTTGGCCGGAGGTGCGACTTATACTCAGGAGCGACTTATGTGTGAAATTATTAACACATTACCGTAAAATATCAAATAATATTATTTAGCTCATTCACGTAAGAGACTAGACGTATAAGTTTTCATGGGATTTAGCGATTAGGAGTGACAGATTGTTTGGTAAACGTATAGCATGTTCTATATGTTATAGTTATTTGAATGACTCTTACCATAATATGTTACGTTAACATACCAGGCACGTTCTCAGTTGGTTATTTATGCGTCATATAACGTACACTTATTCAGCCTGTTGTTCACTATTCTTTATTTATTTTAAATTGCCTTTCAAATGTCTATTCTTGGTGTTGGGTTTTATCAAATACATTTCCCCAAAAAATGCGACTTATACTCCAGTGCGACTTATACATGTTTTTTCCTTCTTTATTATGCATTTTCGGCCAGTGCGACTTATACTCCGAAAAATACAATAAGTTTAGATAAATCAAACTGCGTGCGTCAATAATTGATTTGCGTTTTGTTGTCCCAGTATTGTGGGCGTTCTGATGATCAGTATATATTCTGCATGTTTATGAAGACAGACACGCTAAATGGATTGTGCTCCTTACTTTCCTTACTTAAGAGACGCACAAGCTTAGTAGGTCAGCTTTGCGTGCCCAATCAAGTTTAGCGCGTTTTATTACACACAACTTTTAGCAGATCAGGCACTTACTGATGACAACTTTGGACTACAGCTGAATACAAATGGCAAACTACCGCAAAATTCTTTGGGTGCACCTCTACCATATCTGGAGACATCCGCTGACGTAAAGGCAAAATATGTCACAATCTTTTCAAATTCCAAATGGCTCGTTTGGAAAGAGCTGATGGTGTTCATGATCTGGATTCAAATTTTCAGGAAGTAAGGGGATCCCAAATACACAAAAACAGGTGCCACAGGTTAGAAAAGTTGGTTTAAAATAAATAACCCTTCAACTATTGTTTTATGATTAGAGATGTATACCGAGTACCGGTTCCTAATTGGGTCGGTCCAATTAAATACTGGACTAATGATACTGCTATCAGTATTTTTTTAAATCCATCTGACCGTCGTAATTATGTGACGTGAACGCTGTCACATTCATTAAGGTTCCACTGCAAAGCATAAAAAAAGACAAAGAGGAAAAAACAATCGGAGTCAACCCTTTACCACCCCATTTTCGGTGACTAGGGACGTGAAAGTAAACCGAATCATAGATTTACACGTCATTGGAACCGCGCATGGAATCAAGGTTGCTAAAAACAGAGTCTAAATGCAGAAAGGCGCGGAATATGGCGTAATGTGACTGAGATGCTGTCTTTGAGAGGAGAATGGGAAATCATATTTACAGGGTGCTTGACAAATACCCTCCTCCATGGAGCCTGGCCAGCTAGGGGCCAGCACTCTAACCGGCAGCCCAGCATCCTTCTCGGTCCATCTCTGTGCCTGCCTTCTTGACACGCAGCAACCTCAAACTACAAAACTAACTCCAAAATACAGAGCCGAGCAGTTCCCAAATGACTTCTACGTGTCAGGTGATGATTCTTTTGCAAATCTGATGACTACTTGTCGTCCAAAATCTGTGTGAAAAACACTGTGCTACTACTGCTAATGCTAGGAAGTTGTGGATGCGACCACCGATCTTCATTGGAAGTTCATGGTAACTTGAAAGCTTCTAATGCTATAGTTGGAGCACCAGTATTAAAATAAACTCAAATTAATTGGTACATTGTTATGTTCTTGTGTTTTTTCTTACTTAGTTTACTTTTAATTTAATAAAATGTATAAACCAATCCCTCGTTTATTTGGTTTTTACAACAGATGCTTTTAAACTGGGAGGTTAAAAACAATGTAAAAAACTGTGATATTAATCGAGATTGGCTGATTTTTTAAATTTATTTTTTGCCATAATTGTCCAGCCCTAAGATCTGCTAATTAGTTTGGAATAATCACAACTAAGGAAGCAAAAATAATTAAAAATGGTAATAAAAAAAACATTTTTCATATCTTTATTCACACCAATTACATGTAGTACCGATAAGAGTACCGATGAAAGAGGATTATCGTATCGGTATCAATTATATCCTATATACATCCCTATTTATGATTATAAATAAAGTTTGCTACTAAGTTAAAGTTAAAGTTAAAGTACCAATGATTGTCACACACACACACTAGGTGTGGTGAAATTTGTCCTCTGCATTTGACCCATCCCCTTGTTCACCTCCTGGGAGGTGAGGGGAGCAGTGGGCAGCAGCGGTGCCGCGCCCGGGAATCATTTTTGGTGATTTAACCCCCAATTCCAACCCTGATGCTGAGTGCCAAGCAGGGAGGCAATGGGTCCCATTTTTATAGTCTTTGGTATGACTCGGCCGGGGTTTGAACTCACAACCTACGGACACTCAGGGCGGACACTCTAACCACTAGAAAACCAGCTATTTCTGGCAGATAGTATTTCTAAAAAGAGAATATTTTTAAACAAGTGTTAGACAATATATGTGTTCTTTTTTTTCTTGTAGTCGGACAATATTTAGGTACAGTATGTAAATGAATTATTTTTACCTTGCGTTATATATGTGTTTTATCGCACATACCGTATTTCCTTGAATTGGCGCCGGGAATATAGTATTCGCCTGCCTAGAATTACAGCCGGGTCAAACTCGTTTCGCAAAATAATTAGCGCATGCTTGGCACTTCCGCCGGGTCAAATATGAGTCATTAAATGACTCCCGCCTCCAGGTGGTAGAGGGCGCTAGTGATCCTTCTTGCGACTACCAGTACTGCAGGAGACAGGTACTGCAGAAGAAGACAACAAGCAGCAAGCATGCAGCAATTGTTTGCTTGCACTTTTAACATGGAGGATTACATATCTAAAATAAAACCGTTTTCTAAACTGGACTTTCAATCGAAGCAGGAGGTAATAATTAAAGGAATATCTCCAGAGACTTTTAAAATTGAAGAAAGATGAGAAAGACTGCCTTTGATCAGAAGCAGCTGCACATGGACCCATCTACAAGTAAAGGTAAGATCATAATAACGTTTTTTTTATTAAATGTGTTTTTCATGATAAGGTATGCGCCGGAGTGAGAAGAGGTTTTAAAATAATTAGAGCATGCTTGCTCATTCCGCATGGTTTTGGTAACCGCAGGAGTGAGAAGAGGTTTTAAATTAATTAGCGCCCCTGCGGCTATTCAAGGAAATACGGTATATCATTTGACATGTCCATTGATATTAATAATTTGGATCATTTCAGCCTTGAATAGACAAAGATTATAAGAACAGTAATTGTATTCATGTCCATTTCCTCACTTTCAAGTCAGAGCTAATACTATCAGCTAAACAATATAATGGCATTTAAGCAGACAGAACAGAAGAATTCTACTCTCTCAACTCACATGATCCATAATGAGTTGTGAAGTCAAAGCGTGTGACCTCTTGCCGTCCAAAGCGCAACACGCTGATCAGCTGCCCCTCATAGGTGATGCCTGGCTTCAGCCCGGAGATGGTGTGGGAGTTGAGATGGCCAGGGATCACCACCTCCCTCCATCCGGTGTGGGTATTTTTCTGCCAAAACAATACATATAAATTAAGAGAACAGAGGTCCTATATTTCAACGCTCAAACTTACCACTCTCCATTTGAGGATGTATTGGGTGATGTGAGCAGAAGGTGGAGCATTCCATTGAATAGGGTGGGAGTTGGGTTGGTTTCCAGATTCTGTTATGATCACTTGAACAGGGCGGTGACCACCTGTGAGACATGAAAAACAGACTTTACACCTTGTACAGAATGTAGGGATGTGCCGATTGATCAGCCCCCAATTAGTATCGTACGATTTTCTTGAAAAAGTAAGCAATCGCCATTGCCGATTAATGCCTTACAATACCGATCACAAACACTGATCCCCTCTGGCTTATTTATTTTTAGTCCCCCGGCTGACAAGACACTCCCCCTAAGTTAGACTGCATTTGTTAATATCTTAAGTATCATTATCAAGTGTTAAGACAAAACTAAACATGTTACACACCAGAGCAAGTCCAGGAGCCGGCATGCTAAAAGCTAAGCTAGCCGCTAAGCTAGGTTGAAACAACACCAATTAATTGCTTAGTAGTTTAAGAAGTCTAGGTAGAACCATGTCGCAGCAGAAAACAGGAAATTAACAAGTAGATTCATATGAGTCAAGATCAGGGTGTCAAATGTACGGTCTGTGAACAGGTTAAATCTGACCAGCGGCCCGCAAGATAAGTTTGTTAAGACAAATATGAGCTACAATTTTTTAAATGAAAGAAAATGCTGTTCTAAATGTGTTCACTGGATGTCACAATAGCAATTCAAGTGTGACCCACATCACACTTGACACTATTTGAACATGACGAGTCAGCTGACTTTGAGCGTCCTCTGGATTGGCTGCCGTGACTTCAATCAGCGCAGGTGCAGGCAATCAGCTGCCCGTGTTTTGGCTGGCAGCAGATGGCGGCAGACTAATACTGGAGCGATGCACAATACTTTATTTCGTTGTAAATTATCCACTCGAAGAATGAAATAACAAAACGGTAAGATGCACAGACTTTAGTCAACATGACCATCATATTTGTAATTAGTTTCCTGCAGCGCTCGCAATTAATTGACGGCACATGTGCACCCTGAACTCCATTGTAAAAATGTGTTTCTGGCTTTGTAAATATACTGAGACAAAAGTTACTGAGACAAAGTTTTACTTCATTGTGTTCTTCATGGTGTTTTGGAAACTGCACCAATTTTTCCCAAAGAATTTTCAGCTAACTTGAAGTGTTTTGACAAGACGATTATTTGCAATGTATACATTTTCAGAATGTGGTCGTTCTATTTTTGGCCAAAGTAAAACAAAGGAAACAAGTTGTCTTTATTTTGAAGTTATTATGCCATGATTTTACTAGTCCGGCAAGCGTGGGAATAGATTTTCCTCCACGCGGCTCCTGACCTAAAATTAGTTTGACACCCTTGTTTTGCATAAAGGATACTATAACAACACGGTGTATCACACAGTCAGTACGCTACTTTTAAGAGGAGGGCAGATCGATCCATAAATCGGTGGTGTCGACACCAAGGAAAGTATCAGTATCTAATCAATCTAGAGAGATTAGATCGATATTTTTATTTTCTTAGAATAATGTTGTTTGTTGTTTTTGTTAATATTTACAAATTCAGGAAATAATTCTTTTGACACAGGGGGACTTCAAGGGCAAACATTATTTAAATAGTAGTTTTTGTTTAGTTATTGTGTGCTATTGATTTTGTTTTGTTTAAACCATTATATGTAATAAAAGAGAATAAGGAACTAATTTAGATATAGTGTTGACATTGTTGACCTGTCAATAGCACTCACCATGAATACATTGAAAAATTTACAGTTAATACATGTGATCTGTATTGGTATCTGCAGATCTCACTCATGGATAATCGGAATTGTCAGCATAAATCCCTTTTTCGAACATCCCTAACAGAAACTAATGTTCAAAATTTGACAAAGCAACGTGCATTTCCCAGGCAGGATCATATGTTGTCAATATTTTCTGATAAAGTAGCAGTGACTGTCAACACAAGAACACACAGATACCTTGCAAAAGGTTTGCAGTAACATTTTCTTCCAGGAAAAAAAGTAAAAAAATAGCATGTCACTGTTAAATTCCAGCCTGGACTTTAGCAGCCAGATACAAGAAAACTTTTTCTCTATTTGTTTGGGATGCTTTTCACTTGTTTGTAATGTAGAGTGGGGAACATAATTATGTGATCCCTTGCTGATATTGTTGATATTTGATAATTTTATTGATCAGGTTTTATAACATGGGACCCGTGCACTACCACAAGGCTATTCAACTGGTGGCCCGGAGGGCCAAATCTCGGGAGTCAAACATTTTTGCAGCAAATTCCTAAATACACAAGAGTGCTCCTGAACTTGGACCACTGTGTTTTTTATTGGTGTGCTTTTACTTTTGAAGGCATGACTTTACGGGATGCGTTGCTGAAAGGAAGCAGCGCTGTTTACAGCAATACAGAAGATGGAGATAACTTTTATTTTTATTTTTATCAAAGTTAAAATACGAAAAAAATATGAGACTGACAAAAAACGTGCGTTCCCGGGCGAAACGGAAGGTATGTAAAAAGGGTAAACATTTTGCAGAATAAACCTCTTCATTGTTGCTTTTGCCATTATTTTTGACATGGCAGGATTGACCTGAAATTTCTCACACAGTTCAATGCTCTCTGCAAAGTGTTTTTAGGGTGTCCAGCTGAATCAGCACGGAATTTGGTATGCCTATTTAGGGGACTGACACACATTTCTGTAAAGATTAACCAAGATTGTTGGCTGCCATCAAGCAGAACTTATTTTTTGATTGCCTCAAATACCTCAATTTACTGTGTTTTTACTAGTTATCCAGTTTTCAAACCTTTTTCACCAAGTACCACCTTAGAAAACACTAGGCTCCTTAAGTACCACCATAACAGCCAACATTAAAATACAGTAGCATTGTAGGTCAAAATATTCATTAAAAACAAGGCAGAGGTTTTATTTGACAAGTATATTTAACATTTCTGGCCACTGTGACATTGCACACAGTTTGAACAGTAACACTGTGTTTGAATATTTCATTAAGCGATTATTTGGCATGCCACTTGATAGACCACCACCACGGTTTGAGAATCACTGCTATAGGAGTTCCAACAAATTTAGCTTTGTATATCATTTCATCACTAATGAAGGTATCAGTGCGCATCAGTGATTGAGGGTAGTAAAAGTGGGGTTGCAATGATTAATTGATTAAATCCATTAAAAAAAAGCTCTATGTATATATTTTGTTGCTTCAAATAATTGTTTAATAAGAGTGAATAATAAAAATGAATCAAATCCGGACCACATGGAGTGCCTGGAACTTTAAAAATGGAGACATAGTTTCCGCGCAGGTGCTGCAATAGAGCGCACATGAGAGCGGTGATGTGTCAGAACCGTGATCTATGTGGTGGCAAACAGCAGATATTTGTATGTATTCATTTTCATTAATGCACACATGTTGAAAACACAATTTCAATGTACTGTATTTTCTGGACTATAAGCTGCTATTTTTTTCCCAACACTTTGCACTCTGCGGCTTATAAAACAGTGCGGCTAATTTATGGAGTTTTCTTTGCTCACGACCATGATGTTTTGTATTCAACAAATAGTTTTTATATTTCACCGACAAAGACACTGAAAAGGTGTGTTATTGTTTGCGCGATAGCGCCATCTTTTTGACGAGTTTGCTCACTGCAGGTGTTGTAGGTTGTAAATGCACTTCTTGTTTCATGCCTTCAACCGGATATATAAATGTCCATAGCGTTTCTGCTCGAAAGGATTCTTTATTCATCATAGCAAGTAACGTTAATACATTTTACAACATACCTAAAACAATTCATACTTACTAAACTGTCCCATGTGTGATGTCTGTAGGAGTGTTTTCATACATATTTGTACTTACTATCGCAATGTAATCAAGCTAATGTCGTGCATTAGCAAATATGCTAACACATTTACAAGTGTCTGTGTTAGTATTATTAACCTACAATGGTATTCTTTTTGTATTGTTTTAGTTTCGTAAATTAACTAAAACATCCCTGTGGAGTTATTTAGTCTGTTTAGCTGATTGGAAAACTAGCTTCCACAGCTAGTGGGTCCAAGACAAAGACTTCTGTTTTGTTTATCCATTTTACTACCGTGTTACAGGCACTGTTTGCAAACAATTAAGGCATGTAAATAAAAATGTACAAATATCTCATTTCACAACGTATATATCTGCAGCTCATAGTCTGTCTAATACACTTTAAAATATTTGTTTCTTCTAAAATTTAGTTGGTGTAACTTAAATATCGGTGCGCTCTATAGCCCGTAAAATACGATACATGATGTGCATTTAGTAGAAAAAAACACTTTTTTTTGGAATTTTGCCTATCGTTCACAATCCTTATGAGAGGATGCTAAAGATGATAAACAAAAAAACGCTTGCAAAATGCGGCTACCCTTCAAAGCCCTCTAAAACAACTTCATAACCCTCCATCAACCTGTCATGTACACGCTGCAAGTACATATATATATATATATATATATATATATATATATATATATATATATATATATATATATATATATATATATATATATATATATATATATATATATATATATATATATATATAGATATATATATATATATATATAGATATATATATATCTATATATATATATATATATATCTATATATATATAGATATATATATATATATATATATATATATATATATATATATATCTATATATATATATATATATATATATCTATATATATATATATATATATATATATATATATATATATATATATATATATATATATAGATATATATATATATCTATATATATATATATCTATATATAGATATATATATCTATATATATATATACATATATCTATATATATATATATAGATATATATATATATATATATATATATATATATATATATATATATATATATATATATATAGATATCTCTCTCTATATATATATATATATATATATATATATATATATATATATATATATATATATATATATATATATATATATATATATATATATATATATATATATATATATATATATATATATGTATATGTATATAAATATATATACTGTATATATATATTGTATTAACAGACAAGTTCATAAGAATATGTAATATATTTTGGATAATATTTTGGTCATTTTAAACATTGTAAGCATTGCCGGAACTTCTATTTCCGTTTCAACAGCAGCGCACTTCCGACTTCCGGCAACAAATGTGTGTTCTAATCATGGCAGACTTGGTAACAGAGAATGAAGATGACTATTTTTGGACAAATGGGGATTCACAACTGCATCTTTTTGAAGCTGAATATATGGAGGATGAACTGTTGCTTATATAAGCGAGCACAAACAGAAAGTGAAATGTCAGAGCAGACAGAAATCGAGAGAGTGAGATCAGCGTGACTAGTATCTGCAAATGTGTAACTTGGAGCCAAGCTATGCCGACATAAATACTGTGCTTACCCAAAAACAACTGGAAAAAACTTCCTTGGGCAGCTGGACCAAACGGGCAACCGTCCATCAAGTGAGTCATTACAATATTGATAATGATGCATGCAGAACGTCATGCTTGTTATTCAAACTACATACACTGTCAAGCTCGCTGTGTACAAACAAAACAATGAAATGAAATATGGACTAATACTTTACACATACTGTAATATGATTGTTCATGTTTTTCATTCAGTACAGATTGGTGTCCTATTGCATTGTGTTGTTCGTTACAAACTCAAAAGTCATTCGGCTGTTGACGCAGTTGCTAGCTACTTCTTGCTGTAGCATGCCGTCGCAAGACGATGTGTTACTATGCTAGAAAAAGAGTGTCTCAGTGTTCGCTCTTACAATAACAATGTTGCTACAGCTTGGTTATTATACAGTTTACGGAACGTAAATTAAGTATTTGTTGTGGTTTTTGGATGCATTTTTAAAGAGATTTAGAGACAGAATGGATGGCGCCCATTAGCTGCATTGCTATCTACTTAGAACAAGCCGATTAATACAAATTTGAATGCAAAAAAACCCCAAAAAACGTTTGTATTCTTGTCTCTCATAAGGATTGTGAACGATAGGCAAAATTCCAAAAATGTGCAGTTCCCCTTTAGGGTTATTACAACTACAAAAAAACTTTGTTTATTTCTATAATTTTCTCTAAAGTATGTATTTAGGATAAAGTGTGTTTCATCAAATTACCGGTACTCGATTAAACAAACAAACTAATCGATAGATTACTCGATTACTAAAATAATCAATAGCTGCAGCCCTAAGTAGAAGTAGTGACTAAAGTAAGTCCAAATTATAGGAAACCTAACATATTTCCTCTTTGGGAAATTAAAGGAAAAGAAGGTATCAAGTCATCTTAGAAGTGAACATAAGTCATGTGGCGAGCAGACCCCTGACACAAGCTGTGTTGATAGAAACTAGTAGCTCTATAAAGAAACTTGAGGTTTCTAACCGCCTTTCCAAATAGCAGACCTATAATCAAAGTGTCTTAGTTAACCAGAAGTCTTAGCAGATACGCAAACCTCAAAAACAATCTGAGACCAATTACAGACCATTACAGAGCCACACACGACTGACGAGAGTAGGGCAGATAACATAAAATCGCACGTGCGACGCACATCTAAAAAAAAAGGATGTTTACATGTACACCAACACATTACTGTACTTGGTAATATTACCGTACGGTTGCAAAATAAGTGGTATGCCTTTAAAGACAAACACTACAAAAGCAAGTCCCAGAGCAGTCAAAGAGCAATTAAAACAAATAACGCTTTAAAAGGAGTATTAACAATAAAGGGTTCACTCGTAAGCTTTCCCCTTGGGTTTTTATTTCTACCTTTTATGGTTGTACCTTGAAAGCTGCCTTACTTGGGGCCTGGACTTCACTCTCACTTTTAAAACCCAAGCATGCTGCATGACACACCAACAGTTCACAGCTGGTTGCGATTATGGCCAGCTCCAGCTAAAAGGTGCCTGACATTTTGCATCGCTCATCAACCTGCTAAACACGAATAGGCAGCAACAAACTTAAAGCACAAGTTATGTTTAAGTTTGCATGATTTTGGCTAATGCTAACATTTATAAATAAATAAATAAATGATAAATGGGTTATACTTGTATAGCGCTTTTCTACCTTCAAGGTACTCAAAGCGCTTTTGACAGTATTTCCACATTCACCCATTCACACACACATTCACACACTGATGGCGGGAGCTGCCATGCAAGGCGCTAACCAGCAGCCATCAGGAGCAATGGTGAAGTGTCTTGCCCAAGGACACAACGGACGTGACTAGGATGGTAGAAGGTGGGGATTGAACCCCAGTAACCAGCAACCCTCCGATTGCTGGCCCGGCCACTCTACCAACTTCGCCACGCCGTCCCATTTATTTATTTATTTATAAATATTATAGTAATGTTTAGGGATGTCCGATAATATCGGACAATAAATGCTTTAAAATGTAATATCGGAAATTATCGGTTTCAGTTTCAAAAAGTAAAATGTATGACTTTTTAAAACGCCGCTGTGTACACGGACGTAGGAAGAAGTACAGAGCGCCAATTAACCTTAAAGGCACTTCCTTTGCGTACCGGCCCAGTCACATATCTACGGCTTTTCACACACACACAAATGAATGCATACATACTTGGTCAACAGCCATACAGGTCACACTGAGGGTGACCGTATAAATAACTTTAACACTGTTACAAATATGCGCCACACTGTGAACCCACACCAAACAAGGATGACAAACACATTTCGGGAGAACATCCACACCGTAACACAACATAAACACAACAGAACAAATACCCAGAACCCCTTGCAGCACTAACTCTTCCGGGACGCTACAATATACACAGCTTCCTACAGCTCCTATGTAAGGTAGGTATTTTTCGGACTATATAGGAGCGTATGTAGTCGATACTACTATGATTACATTGATATTTGTTGGCATCACAACATCTTCTTTCGTTTTTTTTAAATTTATATTATGTTTATAAACTCAGGGAATTAGTCCCAGGACACATGAGGACTTTAAATATGACCAATGTATGATCCTGTAACGACTTGGTATCGGATTAATACCCAAATTTGTGGTATTATTCAAAACTAATGTAAAGCATCCAAAGAGAAGAATAAGTGATTATTACATTTTAACAGAAGTGTAGATAGAACATGTCAAAAGAGAAAGTTATTAACAGAAAATGAACAAGTAGATTATAATCCATTTTCTACTGCTTGTCCTAATAATTTTGACTAAATAATAGAATGGAAAATGACACAATATGTTACTGCATATGTCAGCAGACTAAATTACAAGCTTTTGTTTGTTTACTTATTACTAAAAGACAAGTTGTCTTGTATGTTGACTATTTTATTTAAGGACAAACTTGCAATAAGAAACATGTTTAATGTACCGTAAGATTTTTTTGTTACAATAAAGCCAATAATGACATTTTTTTGTGGTTCCCCTTTATTTAGAAAAGTATCGAAAAGTACTGAAAAGTATCGAAATATATTTTGGTACCGGTACCAATATGTATGCAATATATTCAGAATTAAGAGGAATGCTTATACATTATGAAATATGAGAGTTGCAATGTATTTTATAGTGTTTCTTTATGTAAGTATGAGCTTTATTTTGCTGATTACTGTGTCTGAAAAACTGAGTAAGCGTGGTCGAAAGAGTGCGTGCCTTTTTCGCATATAATTTTTCTGTAAATGCCAATGTTTTCTGTGAAAGTTACTTATGCATTTGAGCCCTGCAGACTTAACTTTTTTGTGCGCAACAACCTTTATACATGAGGCTTTTGGTTTCCAATCAAATAGTCTTAATCAAATGTTAGTTGTAGCATTTTAAAATGTGAATTTCAACCAAATAGATGCAATTGTTTGTTTTGTCGTGCAAAAAAGCATACTTAAACACTGCATAACTGGCTTTAAAACATCTTAATAAGTTGAGTTAAACATAAAGTAATCCAGAAAATCTATAAAAGTGAAAGCTTTCCTTTGAGAAGCTTGAAAGACTTGACTGCTGTGTGTGGAAGCGAGTGCATGCACACACATATCTCCTTTTGTACAGCTGTGGCTGTGGGGAACAAAGGCTCTAAATGGGGGTGTGTATTTGCAGTGGAGGAAATCACACCCCACCCACGTCATTCTGGCACACATCAAAGTCAGGGGCCTCATTTTAGAGGTGATTTATGAAGCAAACTGTTTTTTCTCCCAATGTTAGTATTCAGTTAAGCATATCTCAGCCTTTACAAAAATAATAATGCTCGGTTTTGACTGACACATTCAGAAGCATTGATTTAACAATGTGTTTATTATTAGCAGTAGCAATTGAGTTTAGTATAATCCAGTAAAGTTCTTTACCACTGCAACCTACAACCACAATATTTAGTATGTTGTAAAATGTACAATATTCTGATATTGTCAATCAATACCGAGCGTTGTTGATATGCTTTTTGGCACAAACCTCGAAAAAAGAAAATGCTTCAGAAGTTCAGTTGTTATCAGATGAATAACAACACTTGTGTCTTACCAGGATAGGACTGCTGGGGCTCACAGCTGAGTTCTCCAATGCCGTTACCATAGCAATAGCACTTGTACATGATTCCACTGATGACTTTATCCCAAGACTCTCCAATCTTGTAGAAGGCTCGTGTTTCTGGCTCCTGACACTGGTCTGAGTGCAGAGTCATCAAAACAGGGTTATAACAATGACTTGCAAACGTTATAATATAGTAGTGTATAGTTAGTTATTCTCATTAAAATGATTATTGTACTCTACATTTAACAAGACTTCCTCATGGTCTAAATGTTTTGGCTGTGTGTTGGTGTAAATTTTGCTCCACAGTCACACCTGTATTTTGCTTTCTGAGTATGTCTGCAAACGGTTAATCCGTAAAGGCACTTCAGCTTGCTTACAGGAAGTTTCTTTTTTGTGTTGCGCAACGCGTGTTTGTTGTTGTGCACCGTTATTGTAGTTAAAGGGGACCTACAATGAATTGTGTATTTTCCTACTCATAAATGTTACAATGTTGGGAAGCTAAATCGTCAAATCATAAGGTTAATGCATTTTGGCGTGAGCTTTCTACGCAGTTTGGAATGCCTCTGTTAGAAGGGTTTTGCAGTCTGGCCACGTTGTGATGTCACAATGAGGTGGATGTACATATTTGGACATTAAGGGCCTGATCTGCTACCGGTTTGCGTGTATTAAAACGTCACAAATGTTCCATTTGTGACGTTTTGCAATTGGTGACATCACCGGATATCTCCATAAATGGTAAAGTTTTACCATGATAGCTTTGCGCGAGTCCGTCATTGTAGTTCCATGTTGTAGTCAAAAAGGGTCTTTCCTTTTCTCTATTTGAAAACACTGGACAAGTCAAAGAATGCCCGCAAAACTGGGAGGAGAAGATGCACATGTAAATATTTAGAACATACAAGTTTGAGACCCTCTTTTTAGAAGAATAAAGTCATCCCTCCACACTTCACAGAATCATAATTTGTCATTGGAAAATGTACACTGTATAAATATCTTGAAGACAAACATCACCACTATTTTTTTTTCAGACACAGTTGATAAAATACACTTCATATACATCATATAGAATCAGCGGTCACAACATTAGGTACACCTGCACACTCTCAAGGCATATCAAAAAAAGCTGCATTTACCAGCATTTATCTGACTGTATGTCACACGTCGGTGTTATTGTGCGCATGCCACGATTAAATTAAAATAATACTTTATCCTACCTTCTCTTGTGTAATAGTAGTAATGTTGCAATATTTTTGGTCAGAATTTAGCGGCTAATCCAACTTTTTACTGGCCCTTGTTGACAAAAAATATGTTTGTGACTGTGTGATGACTTAAATTGCCCATTGTCAAACAATGACTCCAAAACACAGCGTTTAGAGGCATACCAAACTGCATTCATGGTCACACCCTAATAATTTTACGCTTAGGCATTGATTAACACAAGTATCCAACTTTGTAACATTATAAGTCAGAAAAGAGGAAATTCGTCATTGGTCCCCTTTAATTAAAAACATTTTTTTACGGCTGCACGATTAATCAAAATAGAATCAACATTGAGGTTTTAATTAGCGCAATACCTAATAATTATACATTTTGTTTTTTCCGCTATCACCGCATTTGAGTGACAGACATGTTCGCCAATCAGAATTGTTGAGCCGTGCGTCCTTTGTCTCCTTGCCAATCACGAGTGTTTACAGGAAACAGCTAGTTTGTGTGCGCTGGTTGTGTAGGCAGCCAGTATGCTAATAACACCACTTGCACCGTAGAAAAAGTTTTGATGGTACCCAGGCCTGGGCCGATAGTCAATAAGTCTATCAATCGAACAATAAATTAAAATTAAGTAGAAATACTTTGCCAGCATCGATAAATTGCCATGTCTGTGTATTTTTGTTTTTTCGTCTCTCGCGTCAAACAGGGCTAAAGACGTCTCACTCTGTGTATCGCTCTCAGCACCTGAGCATTTTTATTTAACAGTAGAATTAACTGTCATTCACAATTTTTGTCTCGGTGGGCGGAGAGCGGGACCGCTGGCTCACACACACAGGATTCCTCCATACTCACAACTCGCTAGTGAGACACTCGGCAAAGTAACAACAATTAAGAGAAAATAATATGATCACAAAGTCCCGTTGTGGAAATATGTCAGCTTCAAATCGGATGATCAATATGAGCCCATCAACACGAACAAACAAGCGAAAATGCCGTGATGGCAACAATAAAAAAAAAAGACAAAATCCAACTGGGAAAATAATGCACTTTAAGATGTTCAATATTTATTTAAGTTAGATTTTTGCTTAGAGAAATGAGAGTCCATTTAATTTTTCTGTTTGTTTGTTTATTTCAGATAACTAAAAGTTATTTTCCTTCCAATTACAGTACAATGGTGAAAAAAATTCTACAGTAATGAGAAATAATACTTTATATCTTCTTAAATGGGTTAGGGTTAGGGTTAAATGTTATTATTATATATTATGATTACATTAGAGCTCAATTTGGTCACAAAATATTGCTTACAATAATATTGTTCATAGGGCAATTAATTGTGGGAAACCGTCCAGTAAAATTTGGAAAATAACCTCACTGTATACTTTTTATCGGTAAATTCTTCAGTTTAAGAGCATGATGTAGACAAAAGCTCTGAGTTCTGTCTGCGTAAAGCCAAATATTAAAACAAATAAATGATTGCAGATTGTTTTAATGTGTGGCACCTTGAGAAAATAATATGTTGATTGACCAGTCTAAAAGTAACATGTCTTTCCTCACTCGTTATTTTAGCAATGTTATGTATATATAAATATAAACTTCACAAACCGAATCACAATCACAATTTTGAAGAGAAAAATCGCAATTACGTTTTTTCCCAAAATCGTGCAGCCCTACTGACATACTTTGTCTTGTTCGTAATATATTTATTGAACAATTTCATCCTACCAATAGCGTCACACTTCCAGCGGCCGCGCCCCTGTCCAAAGCAGGTGCAGTTCATCGAATAGCCTTCCTCGTGTTGTTTGGTGAAGGTCTGACTCACCTCGTAAGTCAGACCATCGACGATACACTGGTCTGAAAGACACAAAACAAAGACATGATGAGCGAAGGCCAAATGAGGCTCTTTCACGGCTTGTGAACATCTGCTCTGCTGAACACTACCAGTGTGTTTTCATGAGTGTGTGTGTGGTGCAGGTGCAACTGAAAACATGTAAAGCACAGTGAGGTCATTATACATGGCCTATGAACTTTCAACTTGTCACTCTGTGAATTTTTGATGTGTGTGTTTAACACAGGGGAGCAATACTGATATACAGGGCATCTGGAAAGTATTCAAAGCGCTTCACTTTTTCCACATTTTGTTATGTTACAGCCCTATTCCAAAAAGAATACATTCAGTTTTGTCCCCCAAATTCTACAGGCAATACCCCATAATCACTATATTTATTTTTTTAAATGTATTTTTGAATTGAAAATGAAAAAATCACATGTCCATAAGTATTCACAGCTTTTGTCCAATACTTTGTTAAAAGTTAAAGTACACATTGATTGTCACACACACACTAGGTAGGTGGTGAAATTTGTCATCTGCATTTGACCCATCCCCCTGTTCACCCCCTGGGAGGTGAGGGGAGCAGTGAGCAGCAGCAGTGGCCGCACCCGGGAATCATTTTTGGTGATTTAATTCCAACCCTTAATGCTGAGTGCCAAGCAGGGAGGTAATGGGTCCCATTTTTATAGTCTTTGGTACGACTCGGGTACCAAGATTTGAACTCATAACCTACCGATCTCCGGGCGGACACTCTAACCACTAGGCGACTGAGTAGGTGTTGTTGATGGATGTATCTGTACATTGCTGCATTCATTTAGTCTAGTCAAGTAGGTGACCAAAAACCCGATGGTCACTCTGTCAGAGCTACAGCATTCCTCTGTGTGATTTTTTTGTTTTTTATTTTCAATACCTTTGCAAAATTACAACAAAACATTTTTCAAATGTCATTATGAGGTAGTGTTGTAACGATACCAGTATGTTGGTACCGGTACCGGTACTAAAATGATTTAAATACTTTTTGGTACTTTTCTAAATAAAGAGGACCACAAAAAATTGCATTATTGGCTTTATTTTAACAAAAAAATCTGAGGGTACACTAAACATATGTTTCTTATTGCAGTTAAGTCCTTAAATAAAACAATGAACATACTAGACAACTTGTCTTTTAGTAGTGAGTAAACAAACAAAGGCTCCTAGATAGTCTGCTGACATATGCAGTAACATATCGTGCCACTTATCATTCTATTATTTTGTCAACATTATTAAGGACAAGTGGTAGAAAATGAATTATTAATCTACTGGTTTATTTATTTAAGGGCAGCACGATGGCAGAGGGGTTAGTGCATCTGCCTCACAATACGAAGGTCCTGAGTAGTCGTGAGTTCAATCCCAGCCTCGGGATCTTTCTGTGTGGAGTTTGCATGTTTTCCCCGCACTGCGTGGGTTCCCTCCGGGTACTCCGGCTTCCTCCCACCTCCAAAGACATGCACCTGGGGATAGGTTGATTGGCAACACTAAATTGGCCCTAGTGTGTGAATGTGAGTGTGAATGTTGTCTGTCTATCTGTGTTGGCCCTGCGATGAGGTGGCAACTTGTCCTGGGTGTACCCTGCCTTCCGCCCGAATGTACCTGAGATAGGCTCCGGCGCCCCCCGCGACCCCGAAGGAAATAAGCGGTAGAAAATGGATGGATGGATGGTTTATTTACAGTTAATATCTGCTTACTTTGTCTTTTAACATGTTCTATCTACACGTCTGTTAAAATGTAATAATCACTTATTCTTCTGTTGTTTGATACTTTACATTAGTTTTGGATGATACCACAAATTTGGGTATCAATCCGATACCAAGTAGTTACAGGATCATACATTGGTCATATTCAAAGTCCTCATGTGTCCAGGGACATATTTCCTGAGTTTATAAACATAATATACATTAAAAAAAAACGAGAGAAAATGTTGTGATGCCAAAAAATATCGACATAATCATAGTAGTATCGACTAGATACGTGCCTGTACTTGATATCAATACAGTGGATGTTAGGTGTAGATCCACCTATGGCGTTTGTTTACAATTTGATGCCAGTGAGCTACGGTGTCTAGTGAAGCATGTTTAGCTATACCTGGTCTTGCAGGGATGATACTTGTAAGAAACATACTTTATTTGTCACCATGGAGATCAGGATTAGTGATTTAAAAGTCGCTAAAACACTGCCGACGGCGGATGGACGTTAGCCGCTAGCTAGCTAGCCATGTCTTAAAGCACCGCTTCCTGAGGGTGTTTCAGTGTTATAACTTCACCTTTATCGTTATTTTTTAAGCCAAAATGTGTCCATTCTCCCTTTTCTGTCTACACACTGTGTCTGCTTGTAAGTACTCTGTGATTGTGTGCTACCGAACATGCTCCTCTGCTCGTAAACCAGCAATGTCACGACATGACTTTGACGCGGGCGCGGAGGGGTGCTGGACCGGTACGTTTCAGAGACGGTATAGTACCGAAAATGATTCATTAGTATCACGGTGCTTTACTAATACCGGTATACCGTACAACCCTATTATGAGGTATTGCCTGTAGAATTTTGAGGACAAAATGACAAATTTTGGAATAAGGCCGTAACATTTCAAAATGTGGAAACAATTAAGCGCTGTGAATACTTTGTTGATGCACTGTATATCAGTATTGCTCCCCTGTATTAAACACACACATCACAAATACAAGGAGACACACCACATGCACGCACACACACAAACACATCAAATACCTTTAAGCTGGGAGTAGGCAACACAGCTCCATTCTCCTCGACCATTGCCAACACAGGTACACCGCATCATGTGACCCAAAACATCATGGCGTTTGTCCCACTGGTCTCCCACACGATACATCACCCCTTCACTGGTCGTGCACACTTCTTCATGGTCTGGAGGGCATAGCATCAGAATTGTGATTTACTTTGCCAAGGCTTCTTTTTCCATAAAAATATTGATTTCTGTACGAAAAAACGTGTGTAAACACTCACTCCTAACTTCAGATGACTACATGAGTGCTAATCGTCCAAGACGTCATGCATTTAAACAATGAACATCTGCGTCCTAATGACAAACAATTCTGAAGCACACTAGCCTGAAACAGATGTCCTGTGTTCCCGTTTGTCTGTGTTTAACATGTGTTCTCCAATAAAGAGATTGTTAAGATCACAGCATTTGTGCAATAGTGATGAGGATTTAGTAGGAAATTAAACAAAACAAAACAAAATCTCAAACTCTGAATAATATTCATGTATGGACAATCATCATAGGGCCTGTGCAGCTCCATGCATATGCACAAGCCCCAAAAGAATGGGGAGTCTTTCTGCAATGCTCTAATGTAATGACCATGGAGCAGACATGCTTGACAAAATTCTATGTATTACTGTGATATATTTTGCCATGGGTTACAGTAGTTACTGGTAATGTAACAGGGCTATTACAGAGTTTGTGCAGGCATCAGTGAATCTATTGTAATGCTTTTTAATGCAACCTTAGACAAATTTAATGCCCATGATTTCCTACTGCAGATAGTTATTATATATAGTCAAAAGTATAACATTGTCTGTATAGAAACAATTTTAGCATTCGACAACAATAATGCTGAATAGTTGAAATGTTTACATTAACTGTGGCCGAATTAATGTAATCATAAAATATATTAAAAATAGATAAATTCAAGTAACCCTTTCTAACGCATTAAACATATTTTTCATTAACCAATTGGAAGGTTAAAACTTATTTATCCTAAATAAAATGTACTCTTAATACTTGTTAGCAAAAATTGCACTTCAATAAATATTGAAAATCTTGAAGTGCAGTTTCCCTAATTAGAAAAACTGGGTCAGGGGGTTGGTTTTGTTGTCTTTTTTTGTTGCTAATTGCAGTTGTATGATTTGTTTTATTTTGTTTAACGCCTCTGAACATTTTAATGCTTTGTAATGCCATTCATTTTGGCAAAATCCATTTAATGACTTTTAATGCTTTTTAAGAATTTTTTTGATCACATTGCCGATGTAACCTTTGTGAAGAGTGGGAACAAATACAAGTTATTTGTTGTGTGGCATTATTTAAGTACAGGATGCTGGTATGGTATCTAAAAATCACACGGTGGAAGTTATTACGCCAGGACTGTCTGGTTTAGTCTAAACAACCAACATTTATGCAGCATCAAAAGACAAGATAGGATATCTGGTCGTGCTGGAATGCAGTCCTGAGATAGAGCTCAACTATGTCTGGACCACCTGGCTTCCTCTAAGAGACCACTGACATGACACCATTCTTTCGGGATTTGAAAAAGGGCTTCAGATATGCAGACCATTGCTCATGGTCTTGTTTTCAGTGTGGCTACAAACTGACAACAAGACCCATGGCGGACACCATGTTTACCTTTTAAACAGCGAAGGGGGTCAGGGGCCGAGACTTCTTTCAGCATCATCATTAACATCTCAACCACGATGTTTATTTTGACAGGCAAAAGTCATTAAAGTAAAATCAAAGACTTCCTGGTAACCAACCAACTCTGACAAAGGTATGAGTGCTGTTTCTCCCCCCTCTTTAAGTCTTGGCAGCCTGTTGTCTTAACAACAGGGTGTTAGCCAAAGGTGAGCCCCATGTAAAAAAAGACAGAGGAACATAACAAAGCAAAAATAAATAATTATATTATCCATTTGACACAAGGACATGGTTTCTGTTGCATCACAACAACAAAACAACACAGAATTAAGCTTCTGTGAAATTAAACGGATTGTCCAATTCTAATTACCTCAATGGACAGATGGTTGCAGTGTCTACCATGCACATTTTAAAGTCTGCTGCAGGACTTTTTAATCTCCCATCTGCCTTCTTTGAAGTCAAAGAAGCTTTTGATGTAGGATAGTCCTAGAAAGTTTTGTTGGGGATTTAGGGCATGCCTCCATGAGTGAAACACGAAAACACGAAAACAGCTGTTTTATGCATCCTCAGCGTCGACATTCAAGGAATTTGTTCTACATTCACATGCATGTGCAGATATCAGTTTTAACATAGTGCCACATGATTCTTGTGATCACTAAAAATTTAGATGAGCTTTTTTTCAAATGATATGTTCGACAGTTAATAACGCACATTTGAGATTTTCTGACCTTGTTTTTAACCTTTTCTTACATCCTGTTGGCATTGCTTCATCATTACAAATTAATTAGTCCAGGGCTATTCAACCAAATTCTGCCCAGGAATGACACCATACCGGCCCCCAAGGTCAGTTCATAACTTGGGAAACAAACATTCCTAAAAACATGAGAGTGCTCCTGTTGTATAGACAAACTTGGACCGCTTTTAACACATTGACACATCCTTGCATTGACATTTTAACCTTGCTAGCAAAAATAAAACACTGTGGTCTAAACTTGCGATTTACATAACTGAGATATTCATTAAGGCACCCCATTAGGTCCCCTTCTTTTTGGCAGTTACACATTTTCTTTGTAATTTAATTTATGTAATTAAGGGGTAGCAGTAACTTGTTTACTTCAGTCATGTATTCAACTTTTTTAGGTATACTAGTGGTGTTCCTCTCAAGGTTGCAATTTAGGTCCTCTCATTTTCATCATTTGGGCTATTCAACTGGTGGCTCGCGAGTTCTGTACAAAACACTTGTGAGAGACTCGCACATTTTTGCGGAAGATCCTTAAAAACAACAAACAACAGAGTGCTCCTGTAACTCCTGCCAAAATAAATAGACCAAAATCAAATGTGTATTGTAAAAGACACTGGTTCTCAGGAATATACCAAATAAGATTAATAGAGAAAGGCGAAGTCCACTCCCTCTGGTCCTTAGCTTTCTGGAAATGTGGCCCACAATACAATTTAGTGAAATATCCCTGCATTAGTCCTTCACAGACCTTGGCGTCAATAACCCCCCAGTGTTTCCCTGCCCTCAGCGCCTTTTGTTACCCATGGAGATCTAATTGGCACCGATTCAACAAAAAACAGACCTGTGATTTCAATTTGCCTAAGCTATAAATAAAGGTGTCAGAACTCTAAATGAGATTTTGTTTCAAGCCCCTTTTAACTCCAACCAGATAAGAGCTTACATACTAATTGAGTAACCCATCACATTTGTCAGACAGGGAGGAGAAACGTTTTAATTAAGTCTGGTGGTGCTAATTACAATAGTTCAGGCCATCAAACTCAGCTGCTGAGAAGATCCCCATTTGGCTAGTTGGCGTTCATTTGGTAGGTCTATGATATGGCTATTCAACTAAATTGTTCGAGTGGCCCCATTTAAAAAACGCCAAGAGTTGGTGTGTCGGACTTCTCCCTTCACTTTTCTCTGTAGTAGACATTTGTTTTTGGTCTAATTATTTTGTCAGATTAAAAAAAATAACCCTGTTTTTCAAAATACAAGAGTTTATTCCTGTGGACGCTGGCCTTTATGAGGTTAAAATGTTACCAGTTTACACTAATCAAAAAGGTTAACCAACGAAAGAGATTTCTCTACAGAATCTCCTCTCTGGTCAACAAAAGCACCATGAGGATTCTGGCGGGAACTCTCGTTCAACCCTTTTTCGATTACGCATGCACCTCCTGGTACCCTAGCACCTCCAAAACCCTCAAATCTAAACTCCAAACATCTCAGAACAAGCTAGTCAGGTTACTTCTAGACCTCCACCCCAGATCCCACCTCACTCCTACCCACTTCTCCAAAGTGGGCTGGCTCAAGGTGGAGGACAGAGTTAAACAACTTGCACTGAGCCTAGTCTATAAAATCCACTACACCTCTCTGATACCAAAGTACATGTCAAACTACTTCCTTAACGTAAATGACCGCCATAACCACAACACCAGGGGGAGCTCCACTAACCACGTTAAACCCAGATTCCGATCTAACAAAGGTCTTAACTCATTCTCTTTCTATGCCACATCAATGTTGAATGCGCTCCCAACAGGTATAAAAGAAAGGGCATCTCTACCCTCCTTCAAAACCGCAATAAAAGTTCACCTCCAGGCAGCTACAACCCTAAACTAACACCCTCCCCGGATTGCTAATAATCAAATGTAAACAATCAAATGCAGATACTTTTTCTTATGCCTTCTGATCTCTCTCTCTCTCTCTCTCTCTCTCTCTCTCTCTCTCTCTCTCTCTCTCTCTCGCTCTCTCTATGTCCACTACTTGCTGTCCATATCCTACCCCCCCTCCACACCCCTGATTGTAAATAATGTAAATAATTCAATGTGATTATCTTGTGTGATGACTGTATTATGATGATAGTATATATCTGATAGTATATATCTGTATCATGAATCAATTTAAGTGGACCCCGACTTAAACAAGTTGAAAAACTTATTCGGGTGTTACCATTTAGTGGTCAATTGTACGGGATATGTACTTCACTGTGCAACCTACTAATAAAAGTGTCAATCAATCAATCAATCAATCAGTCCAAGTGTCTCTCTACAACAGAAGAGTTGTGTGTATATTAAATTGGTATGATCTCAGACGCTCCATTGTCTAGTTCAGTGATTCACAAACTGTGCTACGTGCTGGTGGTACACAGGCACCATCTAGTGGTATGCCCCAAAAATCACTTGATTAAAGTACAGTGTTTTATTTTCCTATATTCAAACACAGTGTTACTGTTTAAACTGTGTGTAATGTTACAGTGGCCAAACATATTAAATACATTTTATTAAACCTCTGCCTTGTTTTTAATGAATACTTAGGACTACTGCGGTACTGTTTCAGTTGCTCGTTATGGTCTTACTAGGAGAGCCAAGTGTTTTCTGAGGTGGTACTTGGTGAAACAAATTTGAGAACCACTGGTTTAGCTTTACCAAACATATTTGGCTGGTACACACTGCAAACGCTTGGAAATTTAGTGGGTGTTCATTGTCTCTTTGACTCATTTAAATATGTTTTTCATTCTTTTTCATGCCACAACTATGAACGAAATGAAGCTCGAACATCTGGATTATCTTTGTTGCAGCTTGCACTCCCACTTACCAGCCATAGGGCAGAATCCAAAACGGTGTTCTGCATCAAAATCGGTTGTAGTGCCGCACCATTTCATGCCATCTCTGCGTCCATCTGCAGTGCAGTCGGTGTAGTTTCGGCCATTATACAGATAGGGGAATTGGCAAACAGCACCATTTGAATTACCGCCCCTTGTTGACACAATTACTATAAAAGGGAAAAAGCTATGTTAGCATCTAGTTGCCCATAAATTATTCATCACTATTACAGGTTTCTCTCTGTTCATGCATTTGTTTCATTTTGGCTCACCATTCTTTTCTGTGCAGAAGGAATATTTCTGGTCAGTCTCAAAGTCAGATGAGGTGGAACACCACAGCTGTCCATCACTACGCCCATCCGAGATACAAGAGTGATAAGTCTTCCCCTTGTAGACAAAGGGGAACACACAAGGCTGACCTCCAGAGTTGCCTCCGTACACTGGAGCTGGTCCATCTGAAGGAAAACACAACCATATGACATGTGTTCATGCAAGGTTCTCTTTCAGAATTGATTGTTGGTTGTATCTTAAGTTAACATGATGATTTAAAAAACAGAACATCATCTTACCCCATTGCTCACAGCTGACCCCATTGCCCAAACAGGTACAAATCATCTGTTTGGTTCCCTGGCTCTTAAACCAGCGCTGGCCAACAAAGTATGACGGTCCGGAATCTGTCCGACAGGGTCCTTCTTGGGGAAGCTCAGGCACGGAGGAAGGCTGGTAGATGGCTGGCTGTATGTTAGTGATCACACGGGAACCTGTGCCTGAAATCAGAGTTAAAAACACATGTTTAAATTACCAAATTGATTTATTTGTTTATATAAGACAGGCGAGAGTGTTGTGGTTACTGTGACAAAAGTAACAAAAAAATGCTTGTAAGCCAGATGCAAGTTATGACTAATTTCCAGAAGAATAACCACTTTCTTTTTTATGAACTGTCTCCGAGTCATTATGAGTACAACGTCGCATAGCCAGAAGTCCCTTAAAGCACATTTTTTCCTGCTAACGCTCTCCTGTCCTTTTTTTTTTCAACCTCTGTTCCATGTCTGTCTTCCTCATGAGGTCATGATCACGAGCTACAAGACACATCTTTCTCACATCAACACTTGGCTCTTCAGACTTCTCCCCCCTTCAACGCATCTGTCTCTGGCATACATTATTCTCTATGCAGAGGGGTTGCTAAACACACAAGGATATCATCAGTTCTCACCCAGGCCAGTAGTGTGAAGTGAGGCATGTCTCTCACACTTCCACTCCCCTCTGCCATTCCCTGTGCAAAGACACTGGAGCAGGTTGCCTCTGGCATCAGTCTTGGTCCATGTGTCGCCAATACGGTAAGCGGTCAGAGTGTCCTGGTCGTTACAACGATCTAAACGTGGGAATAGTTCGTTATAATCATAAGACATGTTATATCACGCTGTAGAGATGAAACGATTATTGATTTTGCCTAATAATCACGGTTTCACACTTACTGTACATTGATTATTTTACAACAAAAAATTCTATAAAATCACAGACATTCCTTAGAGATTTTGATGTGTTATTTATTACTGTCGGAAAAACAATAACATTATAATTACAGTACAAAAAATTTAATATAAACAAAAAATATTCATCATAAACAAATATATAAATTAATAGTTGTATTTTCAAACTAAAAATAATAAACGCAAGTGATATTGTCATTAACTGTCATCTATGCCTATTTGTCATTAGTAATAATCTACTTTATGCTGTGTTAATATTAACTGTAATGTACATAATTAGATCCCACTGTAAAATGCTGTTATTCTACAAGCTCCTAATGTTATGTTAATGTGTTACACTTGCTATATTAACTTACAATGCCTATAGTTTATTCAACAGACAGGTAGAAGTCATCTCAAACATTAAATGGTCACTGAATGAAGACCTTGACAGGAGTACAGTACCTTTTGCTTTTTGTTTACACTGAAATGACTCAACACTAAGCTCCTGACTGTGACACATTTATATTTAACTCTTTACCAACTAAATTCTTCATGAAGTAACTTGCCATTATATAATTTAACTCCTTTATTATGGCTTACCTTTACTTTGGCGTGCAAAGCTGCACCATATTAGACCCTTTTTTTGGCAGATTTTTTCAAATGCGGGGGCCAATGACTTCCTGGTAATTTTTTAAGTGCCAAAATGTTCCCAGATTTAGGCTTTTTTTTTGTGTGGGAAAAGTTTGATGCTGTTTTTAAGCTAATGTCGTATACTAGCATGTCTCTCGATATGTGTGTGGACAGGGGATGGGGGATGCTTTATCAGTATCATGCTTCAAACCCCACTTTGAAAAGCTTTGCACTGCAAAAAACATGCTCATTGTAGCATTAATCCTGACTTCCTCATACTCATTATTGATCATATTGACTTTTTGATGTACTGTGCTCCTACTTAAGGTTGCTGATCAATGTATTTATTATTGTTTATTGAGTTCAATAAGTTTTATTTTTCAGCATTAAATGGGTCAAGTCGGACAAAACATTTTTATAGTTTAAGAAAAGATTAAATTTTTGTGCATCCATTGCAGGCTGTCACGCCAAATTTCTTCCCTCTACAAAAACCTTCCCTCCCCCATTTACTTCTGGGGCTGCGTCCAATAAAATCACAAAGTTGCCGGGGGTCCTTAACCTGCACGCGACTGTCCTGTTTCGCGCCTGTACAAAAAAAAACAATAATCGATTTTTTCAGATTCCAGCAGCTGTCAAAGACGAAGTATCCTTCCAGCGACGGGCAGTCAAAGCCGAAATGCTATCGATCGCTGTCAATGACGTAAGAGGAAACATGTAAATGGGGGAGGGAAGGTTTTTGTAGAGGGAAGAAATTTGGCGTGACAAGGCCAACTGATGCACTTTTCTGTTACACTCAAAAAAACAATGTTAATAAAGTTATTCTTGGTTGTAAGTTCATCTATATTTATTTTTAGTTTTTTTATGTTATAAACATATTTATTTGGACAAATGCTACTATTTATAGTTGCTGCAGAAAGTCAGGGGGGCCCTAATGTTGTCTTCCTGCAAGGGGAGGCGTAACAAAAAATAATTGAGAAGCACTGGTTTATAGCGAATGAAGAGAATTGGAACACACTGTGTTGTGGAGCCTTGGCGATTAAATAACGGTGACGTTTTTAATCAGGGTTAATAATAAAAAACAGTTAATCGTTACATTTCTGATAATGTCATTAGATGGCAAAATGTAGTACACAAGATTATAGGGTTTGAGGCTATTTTCACAAATGTTTTATTTAAAAACCATAGATTTCTTCAGTTTCTTTGAAAACAAATTTTATATCATAAAAAGAGCTTTTGTATAGACAAAACTACAAACGGCAAAAAGTCAATCAAAAAATGTGATAGAATGCAAATGCATGCATGCAATTGACTGAGAAAACAAAAGTTCTGTACTAGTAAAGTAATTACTCATTGAGGACTTGATTAGTCAATTCCAGAAAAGTGATAGGTCAATTCCATAACAAAAGTCAAAGATCTCTTACTTCGAGATGTGCATGTGATGCGGCCACTTCCTTCTCCCAGACAGGTACAGTCCACAACCATCCATCCCTGGTAGGGTTTCTCCCATGTCTCCCCAACAACATATGATGTCCCGGCCGTGTTGTCATAGCAACGCTCAGCTGCAGGGCACACACACATAGTTTAGTGTTAAATACTCCTATTTCGACACTCTAACCCAGGGCTATCCAACTGGCAGTCCGAGGGCCAAATCCTGCCCAGGAACGACACCATACCGGCCCCCGAGTTCTGCTTAAAACTTGGGAGACAAACATTTTTGCGGAAAATTCTTAAAACCCTTAGAGTACTTCTGTTGTATATAGGAACTTGGACCACTGTGAACACATTGGCAGATCCTTGCATTAACATTTTAACTTGGCTATTCTCAGGGCATTGAATCGATCGCAACTGGACTGTTTGGTTTGTCTCTGAAGATGTTTCGACCTCTCATCCAAGTAGGCTTCATCAGTTTTTGCTCATAGACTTAGATTGGTCGGTTCTAGTTGTTTTCTAGTTGTTGCTAGCGAACATAGAACACTGGGGTCAGATTCTTGGGATTTACATAACGGAGGCGTTCCTCAAGGCACCCCTTGAAGTCCTCTCTTTTATGGAAGGTATTCTTCATAATTGTATTTACTTTGGCGTGCAAAGCTGCATATTTATAACTAAGGAGTTGCTGTAGCTTGTTTACTTCAGATGCAGTCAGTAGTCATTCGTTCCAACTTCTTTAGTTATACTAGTGTTTTTTCTCAGGGTTCCATTTTAGGTGCTCTCTTTTTTTTCCTTTTTGTTTTTTTACATAATGTTTTCATAATGTGATGTATGTAACTAAGGCATTGCTGTAGCTTGTTTATGCTTCAGATGCAGTCAGTAGTCATTTGTTCAACTTTTTAGTAACACTACTATTTTTCCTCAACGTTCAATGATCTTTGACTAACTTTTTTGCAGATGGTCCTTTAAAAGCAGATCACTCCTGAAGATGTGGGCCCAAAACAATTTAGTTAAATATCCCTAATCTAATTTTTTTAATTGTGGAACATCAAGGTTGCATTACAGTTAGACACTGGCTGCATATGACTCACCAACAGGCTTGCAGGTCCATTCTCCCTTGCCATTACCCAGACAGACGCACTCCAGCATGTAGCCCCCTGTCTCGTGGGGTCGCCTCCAGGTGTCTCCTATCTTATACGAGGCCCCGTCCTCATGACAGCGATCTAGGTAGACAGAGGAATGATGATGATAAGAAAAGAAGCGGATGCATATGGGCAACTACCAGAAAGATAAAGAATCATGTTTCCCAATATTTACCCACCCAGCTAACTGCAAACCGCTGCACAGAGACATTAGTTTGGCTTATCAGGATGTATTTAAAAACAGAAGCCTGAGTGTCCCCACGTACTTGCAATGGTACAGCTGATCTTTCCCCTTCCAGATCCGATACAGGTACAATCCCAAATCATGCCATCCTTCGGTCTCTCATAAGTTTCCCCCACGGTGTAGGACTGCTGGTTGATTTTATCATAGCATATTTCCTCTGTTGAAGACATACAAGAAAAAAGGGTGTGTTTTGTCTCAGAAAAAGATAATATAGTCACACTTACTGTTAGAACAACACAGTAGGCACACACAGTTGAACTCACCTTCAGGTTTGCTTTTACACTTAATGCCGGCAACACCATTGCAAGTACAGACCAGAGTGCTGCCCAGGTATGGACGTTCCCACTGGTCATTAATACCGTAGTAATGACCATTCTCGATACAGCCATCTAACAAAAAACCAACAGACCCCAGGTAAAACAGTGCAGGGAAATAAATAAATAAATACATATATATATATATATATATATTCATATACATACATACATATATATACATACATACATATATATTTATAAAAACACATCAAACTTTTTGAGTTGGGAGATGCATTGTGCTAAAAAAATTTGGTTGAGGGCCAAAAGCCGACTGCATGTAAAGTAACTATATATATGTATATATATAGTCATTCACATTGACGTCCCACTGGGGTGAGTTTTCCTTGCCCGTATGTGGGCTCTGTACCGAGGATGTCGTTGTGGCTTGTACAGCCCTTTGAGACACTTGTGATTTAGGGCTATATAAATAAACATTGATTGATAGATATATATATATATATATATATATATATATATATATATATATATATATATATATATATATATATATATATATACCGTAATTTCCGGACTATAAGCCGCACCTGACTATAAGCCGCACCAGCTAAATCTAGGGGAAAATACAGATTGCTCCATATATAAGCCGCACCCGACTATAAGCCGCAGGGTTTTGATGTGTAATTACCGTAGTATATAGGGGTTCCTGCTACCACGGAGGGGATTGTCGGGACAGAGATGACTGTTTGGGAACGCAAAGCGTCCCATTTATTAACAATAAATCTTTCAATCATTCAATCAAACTTTCACATCTTTGACATGGCAAACAGCATCCGTGCAGAGTACAAATAATACAACGGTGCAAAGTAATACAAAGTGCTCGCCTGTACGTTATCAAAATAACCAGCCTACCGGTATATGAAAAGTCAGTCTTTAATCATTGTGTCATCGTCTTCCTCCTGCGTACTAAAACCACAGAAATCCTCTTCGTCGGCGTCGGAGAAGAACAGGCCGTAAATAAGCCGCACCCTTGTATAAGCCGCAGGGACCAGAACGAGGAGAAAAAGTAGCGGCTTATAGTCCGGAAATTACGGTATATATATCCATCCATCCATCCATCCATTTTCTACCGCTTGTCCCTTTTTGGGGTCGCGGGGGGTGCTGGAGCTTATCTCAGCTGCATTCGGGCGGAAGGCGGGGTACACCCTGGACAAGTTGCCACCTCACCGCAGGGCCAACACAGACAGACAGACAACATTCACACTCACATTCACACACTAGGGCCAATTTAGTGTTGCCAATCAACCTATCCCCAGGTGCATGTTTTTGGAGGTGGGAGGAAGCCGGAGTACCCGGACGGAACCCACGCAGTGACGGGGAGAACATGCAAACTCCACACAGAAAGATCCCGAGCCCGGGATTGAACTCACGACCTTCGTATTGTGAGGCACATGCACTAACCCCTGTACCACCGCGCTGCCATATATATATATATATATATATATATATATATATATATATATATATATATATATATATATATATATATATATATATATATATATATATATATATATATATACTGTATATACTGTATATATACATATATATACATATACCACCGCGCTGCCATATATATATATATACATATATATATATATATATATATATATATATATATATATATATATATATATATATATATATATATATATATATATATATATATATATATATATATATATATACTGTATATACTGTATATATACATATACTGTATATATATATACTGTATATACTGTATATATACATATACTGTATATATATGTATGTAAATACCCATCCATTTCTACAGATTGTATGTATATATATATATATATATATATATATATATATATATATATATATATATATATATATATATATATATATATATATATATATATATAGCCTGTACATATATGTGTGCATATTTGTGTGCATATATGTGTGCATATTATAATAATAGAAGGATATAGCATTAATCTAATTCAATAATAATTGTTTATAAGTCTGTGAAAGTTCGACTTCTACCTTGTTTGCGTGACGACCTCCTTAAAGTTTTTTAATAAATCAGAAATATCAAGCAGCTAAAATGCCCCAGCTAAAATGTGCCAAACATGGATAAGTGTAGAGAAAGTGTTTTGGATTTTCCCATCATGCATTGCAAAAGCTAAAAATGGGTTTCATGGATTTTTTTATGGTGCTTGGACATTTTTTATAGTATCCACAAAGTTCAGTGAGCAGGTTGTGTTAAGTGTGACCATGTGTGTTGACTTTTTGTGTCGGTTGCATTTTTTTTGCGCCATGACTAGGGAAGGTTGTCTGGATTGGGTGATATAGGTAACTGTTGTGTTGAATTTGCATCAGAACATTCATTGACCTGTCCACAAAATGGTCATAAAGTTATGTCATTGTAATATTAACATAGTTTAATTTATTATGAAAACACCCCACAGGCCAGATTCCTTATGAAACTCATGACAGGCCACAATTCGTTAAATTTACTGAAGTAATTTTTTGGTTCAATTGAACTTGTCATAGTAGTTTTAATACAACATAGTTTTTACTTTTATCTAAATATTTTTGTAAAGAAGAAACATTATTTATACTCTGTTCATTCCGATTGCTACTTTTATTTATATCATCATTATATTTTTTATTTAATCTATTGATTATAACTTGCAAAGGCATTTTCATTTGGCTCAGTGAAGAGACTTATTCCAGCTGGCTCTGTCACATGACTGTTTCACCAATCCAACGTACTGTAAGCACTAGTGATGTTTGACTTTATTTCACCAATCAAACAGACTACACGCTGTAAAAAGTGACAGGTCCTCAGACGAGCCAGCACAACTCTTCAATGTTTACTAACAAACTATAAAAATATATATATATATATCATGTGCTGCAATATGTGTCAGTAGAAATGTTCACACTCCAGCATCAAAAATTCCTCATCCAACTAGGGAAAACATGTTTTGCAGTAAATTGTGTGTTTTTTTAATGTGTTATAGCTGCTTGTATGCTATCAATAGCTTTGTTATAACATCATACGTGACCGTAAAATGTGCATATTTTGTAGAAAATGCTACACACACTGTTTGCTGTGGTGCAAACACCATTATCAAATACCTACTGATTAAATCAGAAGTGACTCACCAGTTACACTGAATACTTAGACTATGTTTTACTTTTACTTGATACGTCATATTACGCCCAAGCAGGGGTGACCAAACCAAACTAAAAAAATCAAAGAATGCGTGGGCCGTTTTGATATTTTAAATTTTTAAACCAAAACAATATATAATGCAACCCTTAGGGATTCCCTCACTTTTGGGGAAAGTTAAAGGTCCCAGGGACCCGAAAGGTCAGTCAATAAAGTAAAGTAATAAATCAACTTAAAGCTATCAATTGCCAGAAATCTTTTTATGTTGTATGCCCTTTTTTTACTAAAGAAAATCATATTTTTATGGCAAAAACACACAATATTTTCCCCAAAACATTTTTCAAAATGGAATATTTACTTTAAAGAATTGTGATCTCTTAATAGGTAAATCATTAATAACAACATAGCGTTTGATTCATTATTATGTTTTTGAACAATGACAGTTTAAAAAAATCAGACTAAAGGTCCCAACGATCCAAAAGGCCCCGACTCATAAAAGTGTTGAACATAAGTCATATATTAATATATATATGAATGTGTGCTTGACAGCTTTGTGTTATTAATGTCAATATTGCAACATGTTTTCTGGTTGTTGTTTTTTTGTAATAGTAATTGTAAAATGTTTCACAGGCCAATAAATTTTTTTTAAAAAATAGCTGCAGTCCGCGAATGGCCACTGGGCCACTCTTTGGACACTCTTACTCTAGAGCAGGGGTGTCAAACGTACGGCCCGCGGGCCTGAACAGGTTTTATCCAACCCGCGGGAAGAGTTTGCTGATTATAGAAATTTTAGAAGGAAAGAAACCACTGTTCTAAATGTGTCCACTAGATGTCGCAATAGCAATTATTTGTATATTTGTAGATGATGCTACATATGTAAAAAAAATAAACCACATGATGTTAGTGCACCAGTTGAGGGAAATGAGCTAACTACATAAATAACATCCTGTAATTTGATTTTGATATTATTTTTTTATCTTGATAGATTGAAAATTAACACCAATGAGTTGACAGATGAATATTATCACATAACGTATTCATAAAGTATAAATAACGACAAATAAAGATAGAATACTATTAACAGCAACATGTAAGTGTAAAAAAAAACCCAACAACATTATGATTTGTAAATTTTCAGAATGTGCTTGTTCTATTTTTAAACAAAGAAAACAATCTGAAGTTGTCTTTAGTTTTAAGTTATCGCGCCGTGATTTCACCAGTCCGGCCCACTTGGGAGTAGATTTTTCTCCATGTGGCTCCCGATCTGAAATGAGTTTGACACCCCTAGCTCATTGCTTTGTAAGCCTACTTTGAGAAAAGAGAATTAATGATGGTTATGATTTGAAGTCATATCGAACCATTGCGCCAGGTATTTTATATTGTCAATATAGCCTATTGAGTTTTGTTTTTTAACATTTTCTGCTGGTGGTGTCTGTCATGTATTGGTTACTCGGGTCACAGGGCAATACAGGAACCATTTTAAGACGAACTTAAGGGCGGGGTACACAGGATATAATGACATGTGCGATTACGCATGCACCTCCTGGTACCCTAGCACCTCCAAAACCCTCAAATCTAAACTCCAAACATCCCAGAACAAGCTAGTCAGATTACTTCTAGACCTCCACCCCAGATCACACCTCACTCCTACCCACTTTTTCAAGGTGGGCTGGCTCAGGGTGGAGGACAGAGTAAAACAACTTGCACTGAGCCTAGTCTATAAAATCCGCTACACCTCCCTGATACCGAAGTACATGTCAAACTACTTCCTTAACGTATATGACCGCCATAACCACAACACCAGGGGGAGCTCCACTAACCACGTTAAACCCAGATTCCGATCTAACAAAGGTCTTAACTCATTCTCTTTCTATGCCACATCAATGTGGAATGCGCTCCCAACAGGTATAAAAGAAAGGGCATCTCTATCCTCCTTCAAAACCGCAATAAAAGTACACCTCCAGGCGGCTACAACCCTAAACTAACACCCTCCCCGAATTGTTAATAATCAAATGTAAATAATCAAATGCAGATACTTTTTCTTATGCCTTCTGATCTCTCTCTCTCTCTCTATGTCCACTACTTGCTGTACATATCCTACCAAGTCAGATCTACACTGTTCCAATATCCATTTCTCTGTTCTCAATTGTTGATGATTGATGATAACAACCAAACCTAACCCCCCCCTCCACACCCCGGATTGTAAATAACTTAAATAATTCAATGTGATTATCTTGTGTGATGACTGTATTATGATGATAGTATATATCTGATAGTATATATCTGTATGATGAATCAACTTAAGTGGACCCCGACTTAAACAAGTTGAAAAACTTATTCGGGTGTTACCATTTAGTGGTCAATTGTACGGAATATGTACTTCACTGTGCAACCTACTAATAAAAGTTTCAATCAATCCTGTCTCTGGCTTCCCTCCTGCATACTTGCTCTCTCTCTGTGCCTTCCCTGTTCCTGTGTCTTATGTCCTCTGTGTTCCCCGCAGTGTTTCCCCTGTTTCCCGTGATCGATCTGTGCGCCTCGACTTCCCTCTGGATTCCGGACTGCCTCCCTCGATCCTCGACCCTTGCTTGGACACGGACCTCGTTGCTTCTCTCCAGCCCCTGAGCGCTTCCATTTAGTGGTCAATTGTACGGAATATGTACTTCACTGTGCAACCTACTAATAAAAGTCTCAATGAATCAATCTATTGTGTGTTGGACACCTGGAAGTGGAAAAAGTAAGTGCGGGAATAAAAGGCAGAAAAAGACAATAAGCTGTCTTTTGGTGTATTATTAAGCTTAGATTGCTAATAAGTGAACTAATAAGTGAACTAATAAGTGACGAGGATGGGATAGTGTCCCGCTGGATTTTTTCAATGAAAAAAATGTGCCTTGGCTCAAAAAAGGTTGAAAAACACTGCTCTAGAGTAACGATATTTATACTGAAGCACAATTTTTGGCTACTCCACCCACCTCTGACTGCACAATACTTGAAAACATGGACATAAAAAAAAACTCTCCCACTACCATACCTACTGCTCATGTCCTTTTAAAAGCAGAAACAAAAAAAGTAAATGGGGAAAAAAAGTGGAAACACAAACCCTGCCTGTATCCACTACATACACAACATATGTTAATGGTTCACAAACAGTAATTAGGTTAAACAAATTATTTATGTTATTCAGCTGAAATTATTTATTGGCAGTCAAAACCTCCCCCTGCATGTGAAAATGACCCCTAAATGTGTTAACCTGACTTCAAAGGACCCCCAGACACCGTAATAAATCATTTATAAGGAGACAACAATATTCACACACACACACAAGACTGCTTCTCTGTTCACATCTTCATCTGCCACAAACACCTTAGCAACTCGATATAAATAACATTATTGTTCTCGGTTTACAAAAGTATAATGTCAGGTCCTCAGATTAAAAAAAAAAAAAAGTCAAGACAGTTGCAAGAATGCTAACCCCCAAAAAAACTTTTATATGTTACCTAATTTCTAAGCTTATAATTATACTCGGGTTGAATTAATGTAAATAAGTGAGGCATTAAATGACTAAGTTGTGGTTTTAAATGACTAAATAACATGTTTATAGCGAGCAGGTTGGAGGAAATCAAACTTACCCTGAGTCACCGAGGGGACGTGATGCTGCTGCGCCTGTCGCCGGTTCTTGGGGGTTCCTTTGGGCAAGCAGTGCACCGCGCCCCCCACGCACAGCGCAAACAGCAACCCGGTTACGGTGCCGTGCGACATCGTGGTCAAATGTTCCCCTTGGGCCCGACTGAAAGTCACCAAAGACGGAGAGAAGTCGGCGGAATTGGGTGCTCGGTCTGCTCCTCCCCGGCTCAAGTGTGCAGGTCAAACAGCGAGTGGGCGTGATTTATTCAACTGCGCGCCTGGGCGGGAGGGGCGGGGATCGTTCAATCCAGGGACGGACAACACACGCAGAGTGTTCGAGCAGATTTTCGACCATGTCGTCTTTTGCGTAATACACGGACTCCCTTTGGCTGAACTTTATGCAGGAAACCTGTTACCTTTTACATAATAAGGTAACTTATTCCATAGCGTTTTAAACAATTAGAGCGGAACAGGGGCGTAACCCCTAATTCTGGAGGCAAGACACAAGACTCATTAAGGGCCCCCCAAGTCTTTTGATTGATTGATTGAAACTTTTATTAGTAGATTGCACAGTACAGTACATATTCCGTACAATTGACCACTAAATGGTAACACCCGAATACGTTTTTCAACTTGTTTAAGTCGGGGTCCACATAAATCAATTCACTCTCCCTAAATCCAACATCACACTCACTTATGTTTACACCAGTGTTGTCCCGATACTAGGGGTGTGGGAAAAAAAGTATTCGAATTCGAATCGCGATTCTCACGTTGTGCGATTCAGAATCGATTCTCATTTTTTAAAAATCTATTTGAAAAATGAAATAAATTATTTTTTAATTTTTATAATTTTTTTTATTTTTTATTTTTTTTAAATTAATCAATCCAACAAAACAATACACAGCAATACCATAACAATGCAATCCAATTCCAAAACCAAACCCGACCCAGCAACACTCAGAACTGCAATAAACAGAGCAGTTAAGAGGAGACACAAACACGACAAAACAAACCAAAAGTAGTGAAACAAAAATGAATATTATCAACAACAATATCAATATTAGTTACAATTTCAACATAGCAGTGATTAAAAATCCCTCATTGACATTATCATTAGACATGTATAAAAAAAACAAAAAAAGAACAATAGTGTCACAGTGGCTTACACTTGCATCACATTTTACAAGCTTGACAACACACGGTGTCCAATATTTTCACAAAGATAAATTAAGTCATATTTTTGGTTCATTTAATAGTTAAAACAAATTGACATTATTGCAATCAGTTGATAAAACATTGTCCTTTACAATTATAAAAGCTTTTTACAAAAATCTACTACTCTGTTTGCATGTCAGCAGACTGGTGTAGATCCTGCTGAAATCCTATGTATTGAATGAATAGAGAATCGTTTTGAATCGGGAAAAAAAATCGTTTTTGAATCGAGAATCGTGACCCCAAGAATCGATATTGAATCGAATCGTGGGACACCCAAAGATTCACAGCCCTACCCGATACCAATATATTGGTACCGGTACCAAAATGATTTCAATATTTTTCGGTATCTTTCTAAATAAAGGGGACCACAAAAATGGCATTATTGGCTTTATTTTAACAAAAAATCTTGGGGTACATTAAACATATGTTTTTTATTGCAAGTTTGTCCTTAAATGTAGAGTATATGTAGAATATATTTATATTATTTACCTGTTATATATTATATATATATAATATGTTATATATATTATATTATTTATTATTTAATATTATTCTTGTCTATTGTGAGCGAACTGTGGTGCTGAATTTCCCCCAGGGATCAATAAAGTACTTTCTATTCTATTCTATTCTATTCTATTCTATTCTATTCTAAATAAAATAGTGAACATACAAGACAACTTGTCTTTTAGTAGTAAGTAAGCAAACAAAGGCTCCTAATTAGTCTGCTGACGTATGCAGTAACATATTGTGTCATTAATCATTCTATTATTTTGTCAACATTATTACAGACAAGTGATAGAAAATTAATTATTGATCTACTTGTTCATTTACTGTTAATATCTGCTTACTTTTTATTTTAACATGTTCTATCTACACTCCTGTTAAAATGTAATAATCACTTATTCTTCTGTTGTTTGATACTTTACATTAGTTTTGGATGATACCACAAATATGGGTATAAATCCGATACCAAGTCGTTACAGGATCATAAATTGGTCTTATTCAAAGTCCTCATGTGTCCAGGGACATATTTCCTGAGTTTAGAAACATAATTTACGTTTAAAAAAAACCGAAAGAAGATGTTGTGATGCCAAAAAATATAAATGTAGTCATAGTAGTATCGACTAGATACGCTCCTGTACTTGGTATCATTACAGTGGATGTTAGGTGTAGATCCACCAATGGCGTTTGTTTACATTGTGACGCCAGTGAGCAACGGTGTGTAGTGAAGCATGTTTAGCTATTCCTCGTCCTGCAGGGATGATACTTGTAAGAAACATACTTTATTTGTCGCCATGGAGGCGAGGATTAGTGATTTAGAAGTAGCTAAAACACTGCCAACTGGGGCTGTACTTTAACAGCTAGCTAGTTAGCCATGTCTTAAAGCACCTCTTCCTGAGGGCGTTTCAGTGTTATAACTTCACCTTTATCGTTAGTTTTTCAGCCAAAATGCGTCCGTTCTCCCTTTTCTGTCTACACACTGTGTCTACTTGTAAGTACTCCATGATTGTGCGCTACCGAACATGCTCGTCTGCTCGTTAACCAGCAATGACACGACATGACGACGACAGGGGGGTGGTGGACCGGTACTTTTCAGAGGCGGTATAGTCCCGAATATGATTAATTAGTATCGTGGTACTATACTAATACCGGTATACCGTACAACCCTAGTTTACACACACTCAAAAAACTAATTATTGCATGGAATTGGTTAAAACCAGCTGTTTAAAACACACACACACATACATATATACAGTAGAGTTGTACGGTATACCGGTATTAGTATAGTACCGCGATACTAATGAATCATATTCGGTACTATACCGCCTCTAAAAAGTACCGGTCCCCTGTGCCCCCGTTGTCGTCACATCGTGACATTGCTGGTTTTACGAGCAGAGGAGCATGTTTGACAGCGCACAATCACTGAGTACTTACAAGTAGACACAGTGTGTAGACAGAAAAGGGAGAACGGACGCATTTTGGCTTAAAAAGTAACGGAAATGACAAAATCTTGTGTCATTTTTTTAATTGTTTATTAACTAAGGAAATACGTTCCTGGACACAGGAGAACTTTAATTATGACCAATTGATGATCCTGTAATTACTTGATATTGGATCAATACCAAAATTTGTAGTATCGCCCAAAACTAATGTAAAGTATCCAAACAACAGAATGATAAATACCTATTACAATTTAACAGAAATGTAGCTAGAACACGTTAAAACATTAACAGTAAATGAACAAGTAGATTAATAATCCATGCATTTTCTGCCGCTTTTGCCTCACAATTTTGATAAAATCGTCAATGACACAATATGTTACTGCATACGTCACCAGATAAATTAGGACCTTGTTTAATTACTTACTACTACAAAACGAGAGGTAGTCTAATATGTTCAAAATTGTATTCAATGCCAAAATTGTTCTTTCATTGCATTAAAAAAACTTATGTTTTATGTATCATTTATATATCATATTATGTATCAAGATTTTCTGTCAAAATAAAGCCAAAAATGATATTTTAAAATATTGAAAAACATTTTAGTAATGGTACCGGTACCAAAATGTTTGGTATCGGGACAACGCCACTTCAGAGTGTAAAATAGAGATTAGCTGATACTCATAAAATTAAGCGGTAGAAAATGGATGGATGGATGGATGTTATTATTAGTGCATCTCCTTGAGTTAAGTCTCCTCCTGTTCTTAAAAAATTAGTGACGCCTCTGATTTAAACTTTAATCGAGGGTCTTTGAATGCACCACAGTTATGTGGAATGTGGTGCAAAAGTAAAACGTGTACATAACTTTCTCCTATCCTGCCACAGACAGATGTATTAAATTTGTACCTTTCTTTTACACTTATCATTGTTCCAAAATGTTGGTGCTGTGTGTGTATGCTAAAAGGTGAGCTTTGATGACGTTATGACATTTGTGTTGAGTGAAGTGTTTGAAGTTAGGTTCGCCGCTATTCAGGTTGAACGAGCGATTTATGACGTCTTTTTTTAATAACTTACATATTTAAATGGGAGAACTTTTTTTACCTACAAACTTTACAAAAGCCAAAGGGCCACCCTGTTCTTGGGGGTTCACACACACACACACACACACACACACACACACACACACACACACACACACACACACACACACACACACACACACACACACACACACACACACACACACACACACACACACACACACACACACACACACTTCTACTAATACTTGGAAAAGTCTCCATTTTCTCTTCCCAAGGCAATGTTATAGCTTACATCGACAACATACATTTTTGGGGGTTATATACAAATCATAACAAGACTGGGTAAACACAATTGTGACATTACATTGTTACTAACACCTTAATGCAAATGTATTCTTTGACAATTACCAGTCTACTAGGCCAGGGGTCACCAAACTTTTTAAATCCAAGATCCCTGGTCTTGACCATTGACCAAGACAATATCTACTTCATGTGTGTCTGTCTTTTGGCCATCTTCCTCCCATATATCAAAGGTATGTTGGCTTATTAGAAACTTTAAATTGTTCTTAGGTGTGACTGGTTGGTTGTGTATATCAGCTCTGACTGATTGGCGAGCAGTTCAGGTTCAGTTGGGTTAGGCTCCAGCTCAACTGTGGCCCTAATGATGACAAGAGAAGAAAAAAAGCTATCACAATCCAACTTTAAAAAGTGTATGTTTTTAATGGTCCACCTAACACACCTATGGCTACTTGTAATACTGTCCAGCTGGACCCACTTACAGGTCCTTAGCTTCAACGTGATTGTTATTTTTATGATGAGTTAACTGATTATAACTATGACGACCAAATCATCAAGTCCTGGTCCACCGTGTTCTTTTGACTGCCCGAGTCAATGACAACATACATGGCTTGAGACCCGGAGAAAAAAATAGTCGTTAGCTTCAACATGTGTTCCTTTGTTTTCATTCAGCAACGACTGTGTAGTTACACATCGTTATCAAAGTCAGTCAATCAAAGTGTATTTATATAGCCCTTAATCACAAGTGTCTCAAAGGGCTGCACAAGCCACAACGACATCCTCGGCTCAGATCCCACATCAGGGCAAGAAAAAACTCAACCCAATGGGATACAATGAGAAACCCCCCCCCCCCCCCCCTGGGCGACCGGTACAATGGAGAAGAAGTAGATTATGTTTATTGAATTGAATAATGAATAATATCATGATGACTTGGCGAGGCAGTTTAAGCATCGCAGTGCTACTCAGCAGACAGGGCACCATACTAAAGCAAGAGCCAGCTTTTGTGCCTGCAAAAACAATGGACATGTATCCAATAAAATATGGAGAAGCTGCTGACGAAAAAAAATAAAAAAATCATTGTAAATTCACAACAAATTACTAACTAATAATTGCATTACTTTCACGCTAACATTTACAGTAATTTACTGTGAAATATCTGCTCAGCAATTAACTGAAACTGCAGAGCTGTGATTTTACGGTGGCGGCATGGCGTAGTGGGTAGAGCGCCCGTGTCAGAAACCTGAGGGTTGCAGGTTCGCAGGTTCGCTCCCCGCCTCTTATCATCCAAAATCGCTGCCGTTGTGTCCTTGGGCAGGACACTTCACCCTTGCCCCCGGTGCCGCTCACACCGGTGAATGAATGATGAATGAATGATAGGTGGGGGTCGGAGGGGCCGTAGGAGCCACGTTTCCGTCAGTCTACCCCAGGGCAGCTGTGGCTACGAAAGTAGCTTACCACCACCAGGTGTGAATGAATGATGGGTTCTCACTTCTCTGTGAAGCGCTTTGAGTGTCTAGAAAAGTGCTATATAAATCTAATCCATTATTATTATTATTATTATTACAATAAAGGAGAGCTGAGCCAGAAGGCAAAGCTCTCGATCTACTGAGCTATCTACATTCCTACTCTCACCTATGGTCATGAAGTGTGGGTCATGACCGAAAGAATAAGATCACGGATACAAGCGGCCGAAATGAGTTTCCTCAGAAGGGTGGCTGGCATCTCCCTTAGAGATAGGGTGAGAAGTTCAGTCACCCGATAGAGACTCGGAGTAGAGCCGCTGCTCCTTCGCTTGGAAAGGAGCCAGTTTAGGTGGTTCGGGCATCTCGTGCGGATGCCTCACGAGCGTCTCCCTAGGGAGGTCCTCATTGCACGTCCCACTGGGAGGAGACCCCGCGGCAGGCCAAGGACCAGATGGGGGGATTATATCTCCTCTCTGGCCTGGGAACGCTTCGGGATTCCCCAGGAGGAAGTGTCTAATGTTGCTCTGGAGAGGGAAGTCTGGGGGTCTCTGCTGGAGCTGTTGTTCCCGCGACCCGATTCCGGATAAGCGATTGAAGATGGATGGATGGATACAATAAAGGTAGAACAAAATGCGGTATTTTTACAGTTTTACTTTTACAGTTAATTACACTGAAATCAAACTATATGATGTAACTTCAAAAATGGAATCGTAACACGTAACATATCATCCATCTATTACAGGGGTATCAAACATACGGCCCGCGGGCCGGATTAAGCCCACGAACAGGTTTTATCCGGCCCACGTGATGAGTTTGCCAAGTATTAAAATGAGCTGCATCTTATTTGAATGAAAGCAATTCTGTTAGGACTAGCAAGAGGTACAAAGTAAAGCGTGGCTGCGGCTCCTCTCCCTCGACCCAAATGAAACTTAAAACTGTCCGTTTTATGTCTTCTTTTTCAAACACCTTGGTATTTGGCACCCTTACTCCGCCATAATGTCTCTGTCAAAAACGAGAAAACGTAATTCTTTTGAATAGTTGTTACCTCTGTTTCTTACGGTTTGTTGAGTTAGCACTGAATTGATACATGGACATGACAAAGGAGATATTTGATACCTCGAAGAGTTTACATGTTGTGTTTTTTGTTCAATCCCAGAAAGACTGTGATTTAAAGTGTAATTCTGGCTTTGTAAATACACTGAGACGAAGTCTAAGATCATTGTGTTCTTCATTGTGTTTTTGAAACTGCACCAATTTCCTCAGAATTTTCAACAAACTTGAAATGTTTCGTCCAGAGGATTATTTGTGATTTGTATGTTTTCATAATGTGCTTGTACTATTTTTGGGCAAAGAAAAACAAAGTAAACAACCTGGAGTTGTCTTTATTTTTAAGTTATCATGCCATGATTTTACCATTCCGGCCCACTTGGGAATAGAGTTTCCTCCATGCGGCCCCTGAGCTAAAATGAGTTTGACACCCCTGATCGATTATCTGTTAATATTTTAGTGTTTTTCATTCAGTATTTTTTTTTTAATCAAATGTTAATTTTTCTTTTTCTAAAATGTATGTGACATGTTAAAATTACAGCGTTTTAGGAGGTCTAAGCATGGATTAAATTGATTAAAATGATTTTTAATGGGCTTTAAAGTGTTTTGAGTTACGAACTCAGTTGTAGAACTACAAAAGACAGCACTCTGCTTTGTGCTATACAAACATGATGCATACCTGTATACTGTAAGTAGTTCATTGACGCTTTACAGATTATTGGCTTTGAGGTTTGACCATTATTGTATGTGATATGTAGGAAGTCATCAAACGTTGGGAAGGGTCTTCAGATTTGTTGGAGGGTATAACCTGTGACAAATGTCAATGGTATGGTTTCCCTCTTTATTGGTGTCCCATAATTGTATCTTTAATTCCAGGTCCGGCTTTTCCTTTATACTGTATTTTAAAAAACTTTCCTGAAAGTTTTAATGAAATTACGCCCATAACCCTTTGAGGTATGTTGCTAACTAACTAACGGACGGACAAACACCTTTTCGTATTTCATTAATAATTTGTGGGAGTACATTAATAACTGCGAAATGTCGTAGCATGGAACGTCATAAAAAAAGAACCTAGTGAAGTCAAACACCGTTTATTATACCTTTAAAACTAATATTAGAAAGTAAACGTTCAAAAGCAAGACCAAATTTACCTATTGGAGCTATCAGTTACAGAGTATTTGATATTTCTCAGTCTGGTATGCATGGGAATTGATTAAATGGTTGTTGGCATATACTTTAATAGAGAATTTTGATTATTTTTCCACCTGCAAAGCAATTTAATTACTGTCTGCATGACATTTTATTACCATTTAAATCGTGATGCTGTTCATCCTTATATGGGCATGTTTGCTGAAGGAAGGAGAGTTAAAAAAGGACATCTGCCATAATGGTGAATCACATACTGCACGGGTGTCAAACACATTTTCTTTGTGGGCCACATTGCAGCCACTTGTGACTGCGAAACGATATAAATGTACAATCACCACATTATATTATAACAATGGCCCATTTCATTTGATTATTAGCGCATTGTATGCCAACAAACTGATGGAAAATTCACTTTGCAATCGTAAATCAAGATGACAAGCATTTATTAAAGCCAAGCTATTGTAGAAATAACTTCAAAAGGGTTTAAAAAAATGCTTGGATAACAATATATTGATATTGAGTAAAGAGGTTATATTATGATTTTTTGTCAACATTTAAAACACTTAATTGTGGTCAAAATGTTGCATAGATTATGTTTTACAGACCATCTTCAAGCAGCTTTCTGACTGTTTCTTCAGAATGTGCCGTTTTGTGGTCGGTCTTATTTAGGTACCTAAATTTCAACATCGTCTTCTCCCCGTCATCCATGTTGTAGTTACAACTATACGCTACTTTGGATTAGAAATGGCAACAGCGGAGGATGCATGTGCATGTACGAGCCAGTCCGCCCCACAACAAGAGGATGGAGAAAAAGAAGGAGCTTATTGACTCTACCGTCTGACTAGAATGGCAGACTCGTGCAAAGCACTTTGGGTAAATTTCTACAATATATGGAGATACCCGCTGCTGTCACACTTGGGTGAAATGTCAAAGGATGTGCAAATTCCAAACTTCTGGATGTATGACGGAAGGCAAGATTGTTTTATAAATATCACCACAATTTTCTGTACTTACGCAGATTCCAAATACACAAACACAGGTACCAATAGGTAAGAAAAGTTGGTTTTGCGCAAAAACACAATATTTTTTATGTTTTTGCGGGCCACATACATAGTTTTGGCCGGCCAGATGTGGCTCGAGTTTGACACATTTGTGTTGAATTTGAACCAATAGTTAGTAAATAGGAATATATTTCAAAGCCAAAAACAAGATGTGCCACTAAACCTATAGTCATCAAAGTTAAAGGGGAACTGCACTTTTTAGGGAATTTTGCCTATCATTCACAATCCTGTAACAAAACATAAACCTTTTTTTAAATTTTGCATTCTAAGTAATTAGACACGGCAAGTATTAGGTGGCTAACAATGCAGCTATTCCGCCCATAATGCCCTCTAAAAAACATCCAAAAATGGCCATCAATACTGCATTAATACCTTGTGACCTGAGTATTAACCAAGTACTAGCGATATTGTTATTATAAGCGCTAACGCAGGCGAACTATTTTTAGCCGCGCTGTGATCACAGAGAGCTAAATAGTGTGTGCTGTGGGGTGAAAGTTCCCTGTAGATTATAAATCATGCCTCTCACCTGGATAGGAGAAGGATGTGGCCATAAGCTGAAAAGTTGGTTAATTTTGACATCCAACTTTAACCCGGAGATGGCGAGAAAGTCACGAAAAGACGTTAGTTTGTGGCACCTTTTTAAAAAAAAACCTGTGTGAGGATTATGATTAATTCTACATCTTAACAGGAATATATGAACATCCCATCAGTCAGCATCCTGGTCAGAGCAGACATTGTACAGTAAGTGATTGTTTTATTATGTTTGTAGTTTGTATATCTTGTTTAGCATGTACCAATACTGCTACATGATGCGTAGTGTTTCACTAAAGCTGGATCTGTTTAGCACACAGCTTCTAAAATGTTTAGCTCATCATCCTTATATTCAGGCTCAGAAATATAAAGGCCTACTGAAACCCACTACTACCGACCACGCAGTCTGATTGTTTATATATCAATGATGAAATATTAACATTGCAACACATGCCAATACGGCCGGGTTAACTTATAAAGTGCAATTTTAAATTTCCCGGGAAACTTCCGCTTGAAAACGTCTATGTATGATGACGTATGCGCGTGACGTCACGACGGCAACGGAAGTATTCGGACCCAATGTGTCACCATACAAACTGCTCTGTATTCATCGAAAAATTCCACAGTATTCTGGACATCTGTGTTGGTGAATCTTTTGCAATTTGTTTAATGGACAATGGAGACTGCAAAGAAGAAAGTTGTAGGTGTGATCGGTGTATTAGCGGCGGACTACAGCAACACAACCAGGAGGTTGTGTTGTGTTTGAGCTGGATAGCAGACGCGCTACCGTGAGTACAGCTTTGGCTTCCAAACATTTGATCGCTTGCCCGTACGTGCGTGTCGCTATGTGCATGTCACGTACGTAACTTTGGGGAAATATATGTTTATTGCCGACTCTGATGGCGGCTGGGGTGTCGTCGAAAGCTACAATGCCCGCCGCCGCTCCATAGCTAAGTTAGCTTCAATTGTTAACCTTCGCCAAGCTGGAAATTATTAACCGTGTATTTACATGTTCATGGTTTAATAGTATTGTTGATCTTCTGTCTATCCTTCCAGTCAGGGTTTTTTTTAAATTTGTTTCTATCTGTATTTGAGCCTGATGCTATCACGTTAGCTCCGTAGCTAAAGAGCTTCACCGATGTATTGTCGTGGAGATAAAAGTCACTGTGAATGTCCATTTCGCATTCTCGACTCTCATTTTCAAGAGGATATAGTATCCGAGGTGGTTTAAAATACAAATCCGTGATCCACAATAGAAAAAGGAGAGAGTGTGGAATCCAATGAGCCAGCTTGTACCTAAGTTACGGTCAGATCCACCCTGCACTACACTCTAGTCCTTCACTCTAACGTTCCTCATCCACAAATCTTTCATCCTCGCTCAAATTAATGGGGTAATCGTCGCTTTCTCGGTCCGAATCTCTCTCGCTCCATTGTAAACAACGGGGAATTGTGAGGAATCCTTCCTCCTGTGACGTCACGCTACTTCCGGTATAGGCAAGGCTTTTTTTTTTATCAGCGACCAACAGTTGTGAACTTTATCGTCGTTGTTCTATACTAAATCCTTTCAGCAAAAATATGGCAATATCGCGAAATGATCAAGTCTGACACATAGAATGGATCTGCTATTCCCGTTTAAATAAAACATTTTCATTTCAGTAGGCCTATAAGGTTCTGGATTATCAAAAGCAGGGTGTTGTAGAGTGTGGCAAGCACAATCAAACGTGTGCCTGTCTCACACAAGGATTGTGAATGACAAACAAAAAAAGTGCAGTTCCCCTTAGAAGCAGTTCATAGATGTGTCATCGTTACCGATATTGTTGATGAGTGACCCAAACATTCACCCATGGTTACCACCATCAAACCACTTCTCCTCTGCAGTGCTGAGTGATGAAGACGCTGGAAATCCCAGTTTAAAGCAATGTGTGTGGTTCATTTTATCTGCTGTGGTTTGTTGTGGAGAGCCACACACTTTTCACTGAGGAAATATGCCTGTTCTATAAAGTGACTAACACAGGATGGCGTTTTCTGGAACAAACGTGACGTTCATGGCTCGGAAGAACTCTTCTGAACACATTCAGAGTTTGAGCCTATTTTTAACATGTTTTGTAGTCCGAAAACCACACAAGTTAGATTTCAGTGAGCAAACAATCACACTGTGCTCAAAACATAATGTGTTTTGTTTCTTGTTTTTGGTAACAGAAGAAGCAAATTGAGGAAAAAGTACAGAATTTTGAAACACTGCAACTCCACCGTAACATGGTTCACCATTATGGTGCCAAAAAGTGGCCCGGTACAGATAAAAAGCAGAACCTCCCAAGGAGTCACCTCAGTGGCATTAGAATTATTAACTTTCTTGCATGTGTGTTTTTCTTTGTCTTTGTATTTGTGTGGCTGTAAGACCATTTACTTAAAGGAGGGTTGTTTCAAAAATTGTTTTACACAGTTTGTCCCGCCCTCATAAGGCTTCTAGGGCGTAATGACGTAGCTATCGATGTACGTAACACATGCACGTTGATTAGCTTTGGGTGTTATTAGCTAATCACAGCAATTTGAAATATTGTTAGCGATCATTAACAGCATATTCTAAAATATAACATGACTGCAAATTGTTTGTTGCTTCTCGTAGACTGCTTTTGTTTGCATGCGCTCCCTGCAATTATTTTACTTAGGACTTAGTAATTGTTTAAAAAAAATACAGTTTTAAAACAAATGTGTTCTAAACCATATATATACAGTCGTGGTGAAAAGTTTACATACACTTGTGAGGGACATAATGTCATGGCTGTCTTGAGTTTCCAATAATTTCTACAACTCTTATTTTTTTGTGATAGAGTGATTGGAGCACATACTTGTTGGTCACAAAAAACATTCATGAAGTTTGGTTCTTTTATGAATTTATTATGGGTCTAATGAAAATGTGACCAAATCGGCTGGGTCAAAAGTATACATACAGCAACATATATGATCAATTTTGGTGATGTAGAAAAGTTACAATCAAATCAAATTAGCTTCATGGCATGGCCTCTTAACTTCATGTGAGTTATTATGATTGATGACACCTGTTGACTTCTCTGAGCCCATTTAAATAGGGCACATGTGATGCGGTCATTAGACTCGGTTACAAACGCGACAATGGGAAAGTCAAAGGAACTCAGCACAAATCTGAAAAAACAAATCATTGACTTGAACAAGTCAGGAAAGTCACTTGGAGGCGTTTCAAAGCAGCTTAAGGTCCCAAGAGCAACTGTGCAGACAATTGTTCGTAAGTATAAAGTGCATGGCACAGTTTTGTCACTGCCATGATTAGGAAGTAAATGCATGCTATCACCTGCTGCTGAGAGAAAATTGGTCAGGATGATCAGAGTCAACCGAGAACCACCAAAAAGCAGGTCTGCAATGAATTGGAAGCTGCTGGAACGCAGGTGTCAGTGTCCACAGTCAAGCGTGGTTTGCATCACCATGGACTGAGAGGCTTCCATGCGAGAAGGAAGCCCTTACTCCAAAAGCGACACCTTAAGGCTCGTCTAAAGTTTGCTGCTGATCACATGGACAAAAATAAGACCTTCTGGAGGAAAGTTCAGTAGTCAGATGAAACAAAACTTGAACTGTTTGGTCACAATACCCAGCAATATGTTTGGAGGAGAAAAGGTGAGGCCTTTAATCCCAGGAACACCAACCCTACCATCAAGCATGGTGGTGGTAGTATTATGCTCTGGGCCTGTTTTGCTGCCAATGGAACTGGTGCTTTACAGAGAGTAAATGGGACAATGAAAAAGGAGAATTACCTCCAAATTCTTCAGGACAACCTAAAATCATTAGCCCAGAGGTTAGGTCTTGGGCGCAGTTGGGCGTTCCAACACGACAATGACCCCAAACACACGTCAAAAGTGGTAAAGGAATGGCTAAATCAGGCTAAAATTAAGGTTTTACAATGGCCTTCCCAAAGTCCTGACTTAAATCCCATTGAGAACATGTGGACGATGCTGAAGAAGCAAGTCCATGTCAGAAAACCAACAAATTTAGCTGAACTACACCAATTTAGTTAAGAGGAGTGGTCAAACATTCAACCAGAAGCTTGCCAGAAGCTTATGGATGGCTACCAAAAGCGCCTTATTGCAGTGAAACTTGCCAAGGGACATGTAACCAATTATTAACATTTCTGTATGTATACTTTTGACCCAGCAAATTTGGTCACATTTTCAGTAGACCCATAATAAATTCATAAAAGAACCAAACTTCATGAATGTTTTTTGTGACAAAGAAGTATGTGCTCCAATCACTCTATCACAAAAAATAAGAGTTGTATAAATTATTGGAAACTCAAGACAGCCATGACATTATGTTCTTTACGAGTGTATGTAAACTTTTGACCACAACTGTATATATATATACGGTCGTGGTCAAAAGTTTATATATATATATATATATATATATATTTTCCCCCCGTCTTTTTCCATTTTCAATCTTTTTTTAAAGATACTCCAGGGAGCCATTAGGGCGGCACTAAAGAGCTGCATGCGGCTCGAGAGCCGCGGGTTGCTGACCCCGCTCTAAACCATACCAGCACCCGAGTTCTGTTCAATACTTGGGAGACAAACATTTTTGCAGCAAATTTCTACAAAACATTAGAGTGGTCCTGTTGTATAGATGAACCTGGACCATTATACACACATTGTCGCATCCTTGCATTGACATTTTAACCTTGCAAGCAAACATAGAAAACTGCGGTCCAAACTCGTGATTTACATAACTGAGGCGTTGCTCAAGGCAAACCTTACACACTAAAAAATGTTGGGTTAAAAAATAACCAATTTTTTACCAAACTGCTGGTTCAGAAAAGGACAAACCCCTTGTTGGAGTTATTTTAACTCAACATTTTGGGTTCATTTTTTCAACCCAACTTTTGCGTTGAATTATTTAACCCAAAAGTTGAGTTATGCTAACTCAACGTTGGTTGATTCATAACCCAACTATTGGGTTTAATTTATTTAACACAAAAGCCGAGTTATGCTCACTACAATGCTGGGTTATTCCAAACCCAACTATTGGGAGGCGCAATTTAGCGCTCCTTGACCCAATAATTGGTTAAAAATTATAACTTTTTACAGCTGGTTTGTCCTACTCCTTCCCAACTACTGATCAAAATTATTTTTATTCCATTAAAATATACTCAAAAGCAAGATATGAGTGACATTTAGTTTTACAAGAATTGCCGTGTATGGACTCCCAGGATGCAGACGGGATTCCGGAGGCTATGTGCAGGTAAGGAAATTATTTATTGTCCATAAATCATGCGGGATACAAACAAAAGACCACAAGTGTGCCGATAGCACGGGAAACTAACAAGAAAAGCTTAGCAAGTAAACAGGCAAACAAAAAAGCTATGCTTAGCTCGGGAATCAAATTAGTAGCCATCAAAACTGTTGCGTGGAAGCAAATAAGAAAGCCAGACTAAGTGTGACAAAAAGCAGGGCATAAGTAGCTCTCTGATTAGTGCCCAGGAGCAGGTGAGCGTCCCGGACACTAATCAGAGGCAGGTGAAAACAATCTGCAGTCATGGCAACTAAAACACAAACTCAGGGGTACTCAAAACAGGAACTGAGGGAGTCAAAAACTAAACAAACATGATCCGGGCTGCGGATCATGACAATAGATGGATGGATAGATAGTACTTTATTGATTCCTTCAGGAGAGTTCCCTCAGGAAAATTAAAATTTCAGCAGCAGTGTACAGAATTGAGATCGAATTTAAAAAGTAAAAAGTAAATAATGGGGGTATAAATGGAAATAAAATTAAAAATATTACAATAAGAATAAAAAAAAAAAAGCAACGATAAGAATAAAAATATAACAGTAAAAATAACAATAGTAGCTCTATACAGCATGCTCAAATATTTTCATGTGACTGTAAATAATGTTAATGAGATTAATCCTTAATAAAATTCCCTTCAAGAAAAAAGTACCTTTTTAATTAAAAAAAACCTTTTACCAAAAAATGCGCTACTCATTGAAAAACAACCCAAAAATGGTTCATAGTTTTGAAAACCCAGAAATGTAGTTAAAATAAAACCCTTATAACCCAAAAAATGGATTGCTCTTCATAAAAATAACTCTAAAATTTAACCCAAGAGTCCCAACTCATAAATTGGGTTATCAAACTAACCCAGCATTTTTTATTGCGTAAAGTCCTCTCCTTTTTGGCAGTTACACGTTTTTTTGTAATGTGATTTATATAACTGTCATTTATGTAATGGCTGTAGCTTGTTTTTCAACGTCAATTGTTCAATAAAAAACAACCCAAAAATGGTTCATAGTTGTGAAAACCCAGAAATGTAGTTAAAATAGTATCCTTATAATGGAAAAAATGGATTGCTCTTCATAAAAATAACTCTAAAATTTAACCCAAGAGTCCCAACTCTTAAATTGGGTTATCAAAATAACCTAGCATTTTTTTATTGCGTAAAGTCCTCTCCTTTTTCGCAGTTACACATTTTTTTGTAATGTGATTTATATAACTGTCATTTATGTAATTGCTGTAGCTTGTTTTTCAATTGTTTAACCTTTTTAGGTATATTAGTAGTATTCCTCAAGGTTCCATTTTAGGCCCTCTCTTTTTCATCATTTGGGCTATTCAACTGGTGGCCGACGAGTTCAGTTCCAAAAACTTGTGAGAGAATAGCATTTTTTTTTCACAAAACTTACATTTTTGCAGCCGATTCCTAAAAACACTACAGCGCTATCATATATATGATCTTTGACTAGCTTTTTTGCAGTCAACCCAACCCAATTAAACAGCATAAATAGAAATGTTATCGATTTTAAAAGAAGGTCAGTATTTGAGGTTTTGCTGTAAACTTATAGTGAGTGAAAATATGAAGACATAAGTTGAGAAACTTAGGTGGAGCCAGTTATTACATTTCATGCTGATGTTGAGAAATTATGAAATGAGTGTATTACACAACACATACAGAGGTCACTCTGAGAAAGATTATAGGGGTGGGGGGGGGGGGGGGGGGGGGCTCGGGGGCAAAGAAAGAGGCCACAGCTGCAAAATCTCAGTTTCTTAGTTGAAACATTTTTCTCTGTCCTCTGTTCACTCCTTTCCCACTTCTGTCTCACTGAGATGCAGAGTCATGAAATAAAATACTCGGCCCTTTGCTACATAGTTGCCAGTGTCCCATGGGGGGGTTGCTGGCTAGATAATTCACTTCAACAATTCAGCTTTCCATTCTTGTGTTATAGACAGGAAACAAGGGGGAGAATGTAATGTATGTTGCCAAGTTACACATTCTCACTGGGAACATTGAAAATGAGCCGCTTGATGGTTTTTTTTTTTTCTACAGGGTTTCGGAACTCTTACAAATTCAAGAAAGGAGAACCTTTTCACATATCATAACTCGGTGGAAAGTAAAGAGGAGGAACTTTGTATTCAAAGTCTTTATTCATTATCAAACATTATTATTTATACTGACCTGCAAAAGAAATGCCACATAAAAGGAACGGTAGGCTTGTAGGCTGGCGATGCCACTTTTAATGTTCTCGTTTGATACATTCTTAATGTTTAAACCAGGGGTCGGCAACCCAAAATGTTGAAAGAGCCATATTGGACCAAAAATAAAAATTAAAAAATCCGTCTGGAGCAGCAAAAAATGTAAAGTCTTATAGAAGTGTTAAAATGAAGGCAATACATGATGTAAGTGTCTATATTAGCTATATTAGCCTACTATCAAAATGACTATGTGTCGCAGGCTGACACAAATCTTCGCTTACAGAAATGTAGAAATGTTATATTTATTCTACAAAATTTTACAACATTGGAAAACAGTAGTAAAACGGAGGCTTTCTTAGAGGGTGAGATAACTCCTGGAAATGACTTGCTTAGAATGGCCAAAGTATAGGTTAAAGGAAACGGCAGGCTGCCTTCGTCTAATGGATTTATTATAATCTTTGGCCAGCTGGGTAACATTTGCTATGGTCTCTCTAGAACAGGGGTCACCAACCTTTTTGAAACCAAGAGCTACTTCTTGGGTACTGATTAATGCGAAGGGCTACCAGTTTGATACACACTTAAATAAATTGCCAGAAATAGCCAATTTGCTCAATTTACCTTTAACTCTATGTTATTATCTTAATCTTTAATCTTTAATCTTATTATTAATAATTAATGATATTTATCTTTGTGGAAACACTGATCATCTTAATGATTTCTCACAATAAATATATATAGGAACAGATAAATAACAATATGCAACACTTTATTTTTATATTTTCTCTAAGTGCACATTTTTCAAATTGAACATTTTCAAATGATCACTTCTAAGATAGAAATCACAATATCCCATTTTAACTAGCTAGCCACTAACATTTTTTTAACAAATCATGAATTACTTTGCACCATGTTTGTACAAATAATAACTCATGTAAAATACAAAAGTCAACTCTCAAATTTTTAAATAAATCATGTCACACTTTGAACTGGACACCAAATCTGTTATCTGTTTCTTTGTCAGTTAGTGAAGACCAAGTCTTTAAAATATTTTCTTGGATTTTCAAATTCTATTTGAGTTTTGTCTCTCTTAGAATTAAAAATGTCGAGCAAAGCAAAACCAGCTTGCTAGTAAACAAATACAATTTAAAAAATAGAGGCAGCTCACTGGTAAGTGCTGCTATTTGAGCTATTTTTAGAACAGGCCAGCGGGCTACTTATCTGGTCCTTACGGGCTACCTGGTGCCCGCGGGCACCGCGTTGGTGACCCCTGCTCTAGAACAACATGGCACACAAACAACTATCAGAAATACAGCCAATATGACATACAGATAATATGTTATGAGACATGCAAATGTAGATTAAATACACAGAGGACATAAGTAAAGGAAATTAAATTAGCTCAAATATACCTACAAACGAGGCATAATGATGCAATATGTACATACAGCTAGCCTAAATAGCATGTTAGCATTGATTAGCTTGCAGTCATGTACTGACCAAATATGCTTAATCAGCACTCCACGCAAGTTAATAACATCAACGAAGCTCACCTTTGTGCATTCACGCACAGCATAAAAAGTTTGGTGGACAAACTGAGACAAAGAAAGAGTGGCATAAGAGTGGCTATTACTGTGGCTGTGTTGAAGAAAGTTGTACATGTAAACACACTACGGTGAGTTTAGGGACCAGTTTAGGGACCAGTTTAGGGCGCTCACCAAATACACAGTAAAGCATGTTTAATATAAACAGTGGAATTTCTAACCTTAAGGAAGGTTGGTGTCATGTGTGTCCTCCTACATAGAGCCACTGGGGTAGCACTAAAGATCTAGAGCCGCGGGTTGCGGACCCCCGGTTCAGACCAAAACTGTATTGTCTTGCAACATGTCTGCTTTGGGTCCTATTTCCAAATATATGCAAATATTTCAGTCACCATATTTTTGTCAAGGAGAATTTTAGTTTGTGCCAGTCAGGTCTATCTCGGCAGAGGTTCGTGGGAACCTGCTCATCTTGACGGAACGTTTACTGTGCCTCTCAGTGCTTCCCATCGAGGACGTCTATTTGGAACGTTGATCACAGGGTATCTGCTGATTGGACTGAGCATTGCTTTGGTGCATCGACAAATTCGGAAGACGATGGCAGCTGTCAAGGAGACCAAAATCTGCCCATCGCAATAGACAGTATGGGTAAAGCTGTGAGCTCACAGACTGTGGCGATCAATCCCAAACTAGATCATGGAGATGCTTTCTGAAATGCAAAGATTGATCTATTTAAAAGTCAAAATGGACTACGCTCAGACAAAACTTTGCAATCTGTCTTTTAGTCGGGCAAACTCTGGACCAGGCCTGGGCAATTATTTTGACACAGAGGCCAAATTTAGAGAAAAAAATGCGTCTGGGGGCCGGTATATCAATCTTTCTATCTATGTATAAGTATATATATATTAGGAGTGTGGGAAAAAATTGATTCAAATTCGAATCGCGATTCTCACGTTGTGCGATTCAGAATCGATTCTCATTTTAAAAAAATCGATTTAAAATGAATAACAATTTATTATTTAAAAAAAAAAATATATATATATATATATATATTTTTTTTTTAAATTAATCAATCCAACAAAACAATACACAGCAATACCATAACAATGCAATCAAATTCCAAAACCAAACCCGACCCAGCAACACTGAACACAGAACAAACCAAAAGTAGTGAAACAAAAATGAATATTATCAACAACAGTATCAATATTAGTTACAATTTCAACATAGCAGTGATTAAAAATCCCTCATTGACATTATCATTAGACATTTATAAAAAAAATAAAAAAAGAACAATAGTGTCACAGTGGCTTACACTTGCATCGCATCTCATAAGCTTGACAACACACTGTGTCCAATATTTTCACAAAGATAAAATAAGTCATACTTTTGGTTCATTTAATAGTTAAAACAAATTGACATTATTGCAATCAGTTGATAAAACATTGTCCTTTACAATTATAAAAGCTTTTTACAAAAATCTACTACTCTGCTTGCATGTATTGAATGAAAAGAGAATAGTTTTGAATCGGGAAAAAAATCGTTTTTGAATCGAGAATCGTGTTGAATTGAAAAAAAAAAATCGATTTTGAATCGAATCCTGACCCCAAGAATCGATATTGAATCGAATCGTGGGACACCCAAAGATTCACAGCCCTAATATATATATATATATATATATATATATATATATATATATATATATATATATATATATATATATATATATATATATATATATATATATATATATATATATATATATATATATATATACATAAACACATATGTACACACACACACACGAGCATATATATATATATATATATATATATATATATATATATATATATATATATATATATATATATATATGTAAACTGTGAAAATCTGCTGTACAGTATGTGTGCTTGGGTCGTATTTTTAGGAACATTAATACAAAACCTCACGATAATGTCTGATTGAATACTAAAACGTTATGGCAGACTGCCCTAAAAACAGAATGGAATTTTACATTCAATAATTCTAATAAAGAATGTGGGATTTACAATATTAACTATGAACGATAAAACATTGAATATTGACAACATATGAATGTCACACCCCCTCTCGAGCAACAAAAATGCCACAAACACAGCAAAATATGAACCCAAAGGGGAAAAAAAACCCCACCTACAATCTGATATATTTGATATATCACTAAGCTTCAGAACTTTGTTGTAATAATCTCCTTCCGCGTCTGTCCCTGACACCCGCATTTCAGGCTGGCCGCTCTGGAAACACTCTGTGGAAACGCTCCCCACCCACATTGCTTGGTGCCTCGTCTGAGCTGCTGTGACTTAGATTACCATAATAACTAGTATATCATGCAAAAGCACAGATTCCAACCATTGAAATACTTGGTATAGTTCAAGACTTACAGTCATTTTAAAACATCACTGCACATCATAATGGCAGCTACTGTTTCGATTTTAGAGATGTAAAAAAATTATTTGGGAATGTCCGGCGGGCTAAATTGAAAAGCTTAACGGGCCGCATGTGGGCCCCGGGCCTTAATTTGCCCAGGTCTGCTCTGGACTGATTGAAACAAACAACCGTTCGCACTCACATTCATACATATTTACCTTCTCTAACTAACCTAAGATGTATATTATTAGAACATGGGAGGCCACTGGAGGTCCTAGAGAAAACCCATGCACACACAGGGAGAACATGCAAACTACACACAGAGATACCCAAACAGAAATTTGAACCCTAGATCCCTGACTGTGCGGCCTACATGCTAACCACTAAAGGCCACTGTGCAGCCCAGCTCACAGATTTGGCGTCTCATAAAATGTCAATATTGTGAAAAGTTCAATGTCGAAAAATCATTGTGTTACACTTTAGTCAGCTAAATAACTCCAAACACCAGCTACGGTTTTCTGAAGCTTCGCAAGGTCTCTCTGGGGAAGACTGCTGACTTGACGGATGTCCAGGGGTTGCTCCTTGTCCGTTATTGACATCCTCCTCATGAAGAGTAAGCCAAAAAAGGCCAGCTGGGAGCTGGTCATTCACAGATCCATCCAAGCATAGAATTAGGGAGAGCTTCCCAAGGACTTGCAACAGTCCTGCTCAATGAAACAATTGCCTACTGCTTGGTGAAAATGGGGATTACAGGGCGGCAACAAAATGGCACGCTACACAACTTAAAATGGTAAATGTTCATGTTAAGTGGACTTTCACTTGTATTAGGCTGACCATATTCTGAAATCCCAAAAAGAGGACACATATATGCGTGCCAAGGCGGGCAGCACGCCAAGGTTGCAACTGTTTCTAAATTACATTTCACCTGTAAGCTTTTTTATTTCACTTTTGTTATGTTTTTATTCATTTTAATACTATTTTTAGAATGTGCCGTGGGCCTTTAAAACATTAGCTGTGGGCCGCATAAAAATAAATCCGCGTCCTTTCTGATTTCAATGCGTTAAAAAGACACAAAAAGTGCGTTAAGGCCAACACTGCTTGACATTATAACAAAATAAGTCACACTTATATTCTGTAACATTCACAGTTTTGGAAAAAAGTGCAGAGGTAGAAATATTCAAAATAACCTCTTGTATATAATCTAAACATAAATAATGCCTCAAAACAAGTTAATTCAATTTAAACAAAAAACAGCAGACGAGCTCTCGCCCTGCACAGCTGTTTTGTGCTTTGTAGTGTCGATATGGGCTTGTAGATCGTTGGCCCCTTTATTTGCCACAGATATATACGTTCCTGGCAATATCGCGATATGATCAAGTCTGTCACATAGAATGGATCTGCTATTCCCGTTTAAATAAAACATTTTCATTTCAGTAGGCCTATAAGGTTCTGGATTATCAAAAGCAGGGTGTTGTAGAGTGTGGCAAGCACAATCAAACGTGTGCCTGTCTCACACAAGGATTGTGAATGACAAACAAAAAAAGTGCAGCTCCCCTTAGAAGCAGTTCATAGATGTGTCATCGTTACCGATATTGTTGATGAGTGACCCAAACATTCACCCATGGTTACCACCATCAAACCACTTCTCCTCTGCAGTGCTGAGTGATGAAGACGCTGGAAATCCCAGTTTAAAGCAATGTGTGTGGTTTTACAATCTTAAAAATGTAAAATTCCAAAATTTAGACACCCACTGTCAAAAATGTACCTTTTGCATTTCATAAATATATAAAACAATTGATGAAATACATATTTCATAATATACACTTTCATTTATACCAGTAGCCTATTGACTATGATTACAAGTTTGGTTTCCAGAAAGCCAATTGTACAATGGCTTTTTAAATGCTGTCTGTGTTCCCTTATGGCCCCGTTTACACTGCACACCAAATTGGATTTTTTTTGCCCTGAAGTGACATAGATCAGATTTTTTTTTGCCAGTCTAAACTCTCCAAAGGGCTTCAAATTTGATATTTTCGCATCGGATTCAGGCCACATCGGGAGGTAGACCAAATCCGATTGGTATCTGATCTTTTTAAATGTGACTTCAGTCTAATGCAATGCGACCTGAATGTGACCCGTATGTGACTTTTTCGTCAGCTTTGGGTGAAATTACGTCATTTGTGTGCGCCGAGAAAAGCCCAGTCGCCAGCTGAAGTGGATACTTCAACACAACATCTGGTTTCGGTGAGCAAAGTCTATTTAAGACGACCAAATTTTCGGTGCACCGCTTGTCAATAGTGCGTAAATAATAGGTTATATGTAATACATGAATATATATTTTGATTCCGAAGAAATTGTTGAAGGACTGGAATGATTGGAATTGCTGTGGCGTATTTGCTTACATGTGAGTTGAAAAATAAAGCTCACTTAGATCCACAGTGATGTCCGTGTCTCCACTACTTAACAGCCATTAAAAGATTAGAACCTGTCATGAGCCATTGCCCGGATCATGTTTTGTTTAGTTTTGACTCCCTCAGTTTTGTTTTCAGCACCCTTGAGTTTGTATGTTTTGGTTACCATGGGTGCTAACTAATTTCATCTGCCTCTGATTAGTGTCCGGGACGCTTACCTGCTGCCGGGCACTAATCAGAGACCAACTTATTCCCGTTTTTCGCCATGCTCAGTCCGGCTTTCTTGTTTGCACTACACAACAGTGACGACGTCTACTATTTGTTTCCATGCAACACGTTACGTTAAGTATTTCTACGATCTTTGATTCCTGTTCCCGCGCTAAGCTTCGCCATAGCTCCCACGCTATCGGCACGCTTTTCTGTCTTTTTGTATTTTTGCATGTTTCATGGACAATAAATCATTGTCTCACCTGCACCTTGCCTCCGGACTTCCTGTTGCATCTTGGGAGAACGATCCGCACAGTAAAATGTGACCCCGTCGTTACAAGAACCCTCCCAAATATATAACACAATATACAAACCCCGTTTCCATATGAGTTGGGAAATTGTGTTGGATGTAAATATAAACGGAATACAATGATTTGCAAATCCTATTCAACCCATATTCAATTGAATGCACTACAAAGACAAGATATTTTATGTTCAAACTCATAAACTTTATTTTTTTTTTGCAAATAATAATTAAGTTAGAAATTCATGGCTGCAACACGTGCCAAAGTAGTTGGGAAAGGGCATGTTCACCACTGTGTTACATGGCCTTTCCTTTTAACAACATTCAGTAAACGTTTGGGAACTGAGGAGACACATTTTTTAAGCTTCTCAGGTGGAATTCTTTCCCATTCTTGCTTGATGTACAGCTTAAGTTGTTCAACAGTTCGGGGGTCTCCGTTGTGGTATTTTAGGCTTCATAATGCGCCACACATTTTCAATGGGAGACAGGTCTGGACTACAGGCAGGCCAGTCTAGTACCCGCACTCTTTTACTATGAAGCCTTGTTGATGTAACACGTGGCTTGGCATTGTCTTGCTGAAATAAGCAGGGGCGTCCATGGTAACGTTGCTTGGATGGCAACATATGTTGCTCCAAAACCTGTATGTACCTTTCAGCATTAATGGCGCCTTCACAGATGTGTAAGTTACCCATGTCTTGGGCACTAATACACCTCCATACCATCACAGATGCTGGCTTTTCAACTTTGCGCCTATAACAATCCGGATGGTTCTTTTCCTCTTTGGTCCGGAGGACACGACGTCCACAGTTTCCAAAAACAATTTGAAATGTGGACTCGTCAGACCACAGAACACTTTTCCACTTTGTATCAGTCCATCTTAGATGAGCTCAGGCCCAGCGAAGCCGACGGCGTTTCTGGATGTTGTTGATAAACGGTTTTCGCCTTGCATAGGAGAGTTTTAACTTGCATTTACAGATGTAGCGACCACCTGTAGTTACTGACAGTGGGTTTCTGAAGTGTTCCTGAGCCCATGTGGTGATATCCTTTACACACTGATGTCGCTTGTTGATGCAGTACAGCCTGAGGGATCGAAGGTCACGGGCTTAGCTGCTTACGTGCAGTGATTTCTCCGGATTCTCTGAACCCTTTGATGATATTACAGACCGTAGATGGTGAAATCCCTAAATTCCTTGCAATAGCTGGCTGAGAAAGGTTTTTCTTAAACTGTTCAACAATTTGCTCACGCATTTGTTGACAAAGTGGTGACGCTCGCCCCATCCTTGTTTGTGAATGACTGAGCATTTCATGGAATCTACTTTTATACCCAATCATGGCACCCACCTGTTCCCAATTTGCCTGTTCACCTGTGGGATGTTCCAAATAAGTGTGTGATGAGCATTCCTCAACTTTATCAGTATTTATTGCCAACTTTCCCAACTTCTTTGTCGCGTGTTGCTGGCATCAAATTCTAAAGTTAATGATTATTTGCAAAAAAAAAAAAAGTTTATCAGTTTGAACATCAAATATGTTGTCTTTGTAGCATAGTCAACCGAATATGGGTTGAAAATGATTTGCAAATCATTGTATTCCATTTATATTTACATCTAACACAATTTCCCAACTCATATAGAAACGGGGTTTCCTGTAATTTATTTTCACGTAAAAAACACTAATTTCTTCCGGTCAACTTTCTTTGTTTTCACTTCATTGCACTGCGCATGCGAGTGACGTTGGGACCACATTGGGGTCACATTGGGGCCACATCCGTGTTAATACTGGAGTCTGATAAAATAAAAAAAACAACAACATTTTACTCGCAGCGTTCAGTATTCGGTATTCATTCAGCTGAAGAAAATCAGATTTAAGAAATATCAGAATTGGGCCACTTTGGTTGCCAGGAAGTCATCGTAAAAAAATCCAGTCACAATGTATAGGACATTGCGATATGTTGATGTTGAATCTGTTAATTTTGCAGTTGATAACTGTTTTTGCTTATGGAAAATTACTATGAAAAAAATTATATATTGTTCACTTGTTTACAACAAATATATAGAATATACAGTAAAATACTGGCTGCTGTGTCTGCCAGGAATTTACCGTAGTGTTGCCAGTCAGTCTATTGTCCCCAGCTGCATGTCTTTGGAGGAAGCCTTAGTACCCGGAGAGAACCCACACAGTCACGGGGAGAACATGCAAACTCCACACAGAAAGACCCTTAGCCCGGGAATCGAACCCAGGACCTTCTCACTGTGAGGCACAAGCGCTAACCACTGCCTCACCGTGCTGCCCTGTCACCAGTACTAGTATCTGCAAAATGCCTGTGTTCCTGAGACATGTGAGCGGTACATGAGGATTTTAACTTGAAAGTATTTGTACAACCTTTCACTGGAAACCCCACATGGCTTTCCGCAACATATCTCTTCAAGTGAGCTACTAAAAATGAGCCTTACATGCTCCTTATCTGTTAAATACATTAAACAAAAATATAATCGCAACACTTCTGTTTTTGCTCCCATTTTTTATGAGTTGAACTCAAAGATCTAAAAATGTTACTTTATACACAAAAGACCTATCCTTCTCAAATAGTGTTAAAAAATCTGTCTGAATTTGTGTTAATGAGCATTTCGACTTGCCAAGATAATCCATCTCACCTCACAGGTGTGGCATACCAAGATGCTGATTAAACAGCATGACTATTGCACAGGTGTGCCTCAGGCTGCCCACAATAAAAGGCCACTCTGAAATGTACAGTTTTATCACAAATAGGGTTGTACGGTATACCGGTATTGGTATAGTACCGCGATACTAATGAATCATATTCGGTACTATACCGCCTCTGAAATATACCGGTCCCCCTCCCCCGTCGTCGTCACGTTGTATCATTGCTGGTTTACGAGTACTTACAAGAAGACACAGTGTGTAGACAGAAAAGGGAGAACGGACACATTTTGGCTTAAAAAACTAACGATAAAGTGAAGTTATAACACTGAAACGCCCTCAGGAAGAGGTGCTTTAAGACATGGATAGCTAGCTAGCGGCTAATGTACATCCGCAGTCTGCAGTGTTGTAGCTATGTACTTGTTAAATCACTAATCCTTGTCTTCATGGCGACAAATAAGGTATGTTTCTTACAAGTATCATCCCTGCAGGACTACACACCGTAGGTCACCGGCATCACAATGTAAACAAACAAACGTCATTGGTGGATCTACACCAAACATCCACTTTAATGATACCAAGTACAGGAGCGTATCTCGTCGATACTACTATGATTACATCGATTTTTTTTGCATTACAAAATCTTCTTTTGATTTTTAAACATTTATGTTATGTTTATAAACTCAGGAAATATGTCCCTGGACACATGAGGACTTAAATTATGACCAATGTATGATCCTGTAACGGCACCTGGTATCGGATTGATACCCAAATTTGTGGTATCATCCAAAACTAATGTAAAGCATCCAAACAACAGAAGAATAAGTGAGTATTACATTTGAACAGAAGTGTAGCTATATCATGTTAAAAGAGAAAGTAAGCAGATATTAACAGTAAATGAACAAGTAGATTAATGATTCATTTTCTAGCACTTGTCCTTAATAATTTTGGACAAAATAAAAAAATGGAAAATGACACCAAATATTACTGCATATGGCAGCAGCTAAATTAGGAGCCTTTGTTTGCTTACTTACTACTAAAAGACAAGTTGTCTTGTATGTTCACTATTTTATTTAGTGACACACTTGCAATAAGAAACATATGTTTATTGTACCGTAAATTGTTTTGTTAAAATAAAGCCAATAATGCAATTTTTTGTGGTACGAAAAGTACCGAAAAGTACCAAAAAGTACCGAAAAGTATCAAAATACATTTTGGTACCGATACCGGTACCAAAATATTGCTATTGGGACAACACTAATCACAAACCACAATGCCACAGATGTTGGAAGTTTTGAGTCAGCGTGCAGTTGGCATGCTGACTGCAGGGATGTCCACCAGAGCTGTTGCCCGCGAATTGAATGTTAATTTCTTTACCATAAGCCGTCTCCAAAGGCGTTTCAGAGAATTGGGCAGTACATCCAACCGGCCTCACAACCGCAGACCAAATGTAACCACACCAGCCCAGGACCTCCACATCCAGAAGGTGCACCTCCATGATTGTCTGAGACCAGCTACCAGGACAGCTGCTGCAACAATTGGTTTGCATAACCAAAAAATGTCATGCTCATCGTCCTCATCGGGGTCGCGACCTGACTGCAGTTCGTCGTCGTAACAGACTTGAGATGGCAAATGTTCACGTTCGATGGCTTCTGGCACGTTGGAGAGGTGTTCTCTTCACGGATGAATTGCGGTTTTCACTGTTCAGTGCAAATGGCGTGTGTGGCGTCGTGTGGGAGAGCAGTTTGCTGATGTCAACGTTGTGAATCGAGTGGCCCATGGTGGGGGTGGGGTTATGGTACGAGCAGGCATATGTTATTGGCAATTATCACAAGTGCCTTTTATTGATGGCCTTTTGAATGCACGGAGATACCGGGTCTCTGTTGTCGTATTTTATGCTCCATAATGCGCCACACATTTACTATGAAGCCACGCTGATATAACACGTGGCTTGGCATTGTCTTGCTGAAATAAGCAGGGGCGTCCATGATAACGTTATAACACTATTCAGAGGCCCTCAAGAAAACCCAGAATGCATTACGTTTACAATATCACACTTTCATCAAATTTATTTTCTGTTCAAAAACTTTTTTGCTATGACATTACATCATTACAAGTATGTCACTTTCACCTTGGAAGGAAGACACATTGACATGCTCCTTGGAAGAAATGAGCCTGCCGCTGTTTGATTATAGGCCAGATTCTTGAGCATGAGCTGTCAAAACCCATGAATGTAACAAGCTGTGAACGAATTACTCTGCGATCTGAGTTTCCCCTCCTTCCTCTCTCCTTCCTTTTCTGAGAACCCTCCCCCATCCCCCACCTCTCAGGGGAGATGAGGTCATGAGCTCAGGGAAGATGAAGGGATTAGGATATCAGACTGTACACTTTTCTGGCCTGCATTATATCTTCAAATGTACCTCATAGCTGACACTCGTGTTTATAACCACTTAAACCTGGTTTATGATGTGGGGTAAATCACTGTGGGACTGAGGAATAATAAAAATGATTCTTCAACGCAACGCTAGTAACAACTGTAAGGATTGTTTCCCCCCAGTCTTATTAGAGTATTGTTATAAACTTGGCCATTTTCTTTGAAGAAATGTAGGAAAATTATATAATAGGCTGTGCAGCCCAGAATTTTGCTAGCAGGAGTCGTGGCTAGCGATTGTGCCAAGGTGAAGACCTCTTAGGTCTTTAAAGTGTATTTTCTAGTGAACTACATAAAAAGAAACAGAGGCAAGCTAACAGAGCTGCAAGCTTGTTATTGTTAAGTCCCTCCAGGAACTTTGCAACCCGCAACTTCCCTGAAAATTTTGGCCAAGCAGTGTCATTTTTGCATATCAATTTCGTCTCTCATCGGCGCTGAAATGCGCGGTCTTACGTTTGTTTCTTGTGTAGACTTCAGGGCGCAGCCTCCGGTCTTCAGGCCAGGGTCTTCTAAAGATCCCGAAAACTCGTTTTAAAACCCGTGGAGACCTGGCATTCCAGGCTATAGCTCCCAGACTCTGGAACAATTTGCACTAGTCCCTCCATAACCTTGACTGTGTTGAAACTTTTAAGAAACATTTGAAAACTTCTCTTTTTAGTAAAGCTTTTAGTTAATGCACCCTCTAACTATAATTTTTAATCCACTTTGTATCCTTTTTATGATGTTGCATCTGTTGTTTTAAATTGAATTGTTGTTTTACTTTACCTATATTTTGTACAGCGCTTTGTGATTTTATCTGCGAAAAGCGCTTTATAAATAATATTTACTTACTTACTTACTTACTTACTTACTTACTAGACAAAGCAGGAACAGCAACGTGTAATAATAAATCAACTCGCTCAAACTGTTACGGTACAGTGGGAGAAGGAGACGACACGGAGGCAGGGACGTCGTTAGCTTGCAGCGTGTTTATTGAAATATACAAATATATATGGAGTGTGTGATTAAACCAAATGTACACGGTGTGACTATGTGTAGCAGGTTAATGAGGAGTGTTACCAGGTGGTGTTGAAGGTGCGTGTTGAGATCGGTGCGGAAGTCAAGAAAGGGCAAGGCAGGCTCGGAGGTCCAGAGACAGGCAGGGATGTCAGGGGCTGGAGCGAGGCATCGTGGTCCAAAGGCAGGAGTGAGGTCGAGATCCAGGAAGGCAGCAGAGAGTCCAGAGGGGATCCAGGGAGACGAGACACACATCTCGAAACCAGGGGATCACGAAGGGTTGCTGGATGATGACACAAGACAAGACACAATGAGCACGACAGAGGGGAAACACAAAGAGCGAGGAAGCACATGAGCAAAGAAGCGAGAGATGTGAGAGGCTTACTGTGCAAGTACAAGTAGCTACATTCTGGCACTGGAACGCAAGATGCGCTGGCTTATGAAGGCAGGAGACTCATCAGCGTTAGGTGTGTTGATTGTAGATTGATTGTGGAGGCGCGGCTGTAGCAGGAGAGGAACGCACAGCAGAGTGAGAGACGGCAGGTGTATGAACCGTAACACAAACGACACAATTGTCCTCATCCCAAGTAGCTCAGCCCTACTCTTGTTTCTGTCTGCAGCGCCTAAGCCTTCTGGGTAATATACAGTAGGTAGGGTAGTATTTTTGCCTCATCCTTCTCTTTAAACATTGGTGAAGAATGCACTACCGACCTGATAAGTCAGAAAGATGATACAGTGTTATCTGCTTACAGATGCCACCTAATGGTTGTTTGATCACACTGCAGCTATCATTAATAGTCCCACTCTGTAATGCTTCTGTCACAGGCAAGATTCTCACAGAAAAGATGCACAAATATAACCTTATCCATATGGTTGTTATGTACGGTGGAGAAGAAGATGGCACTGAGGCAGGGGCGTCCTTTAGCCTGAGCCGTATTTATTAATATAATAAAATGAAATGTGTAATAAATCCAAATGTGTATGGTGTGACTATATGGTGCGTCTAGCTGGTGAGTTTTACCGTAAAATGTTGAAGGTGCGTGTTGTGAGAGGTGCGGAAGTCCAGAAGGGGCAAGGCAAGCTCGGAGGTCCGTGGGCAAGCAGGGTAAGGAGCAAGAGCGAGGTGTCAGAGTCAGTGTCCAGGCGAGAGGTCGAGATCCAGGGAGGCAGCAAGAAGACAAGGAGATGAGACACACAGCACGAATCCAGGGAACGTAGAGGAACTGCAGGGTGACGACACAGGACAGGACACAATGAGCACAGAGGAAGGGAAACCCTGAGAACAAGAAAGCAAATAGGCGAGGAGAGCTAGGAACGTGTACGGAGACAAGGAGCTACGTTCTGGCATTGGAACGCAGGACACGCTGGCTTATGAAGGACGTGGAGCTCTCATCAGCGGCAGGTGTGTTGATTGCTGATTGTGTGCAGAGGAACGCCCGTGGGCGTGTCCAGAGGCGCGCTCAGAGGAGCGCACAGCAGGCTGTGTGGCGGCAGGAGCTTGAGCCGCATCAATGGTAGTGTATAAACATTTACCAACACATCAGCATCTTAATTTTTTCAGTTTACAAGTATTTATATCCATCCATCCATTTTCTACCATTGCGGAGGCTGCTGGAGCCAATTCTTAGCTGCACACAGGCGGAAGGCATGGTACACCCTGGACAAATCGCCACCTCATCGCAGGGCCAACACAGACAGACAGACAACATTCACTCTCACATTCACACACTAGAGTCAATTTAGTGTTGCCAATCAACTTATATATATTTAACAATAAATTGAAAAATATATTTTAATTTGAAAAATGGCAACATATACATGTTAGAGATGTTGACATGTGATGATGTTCTCTCAGCGTCCCAAATTTACCAACAAAAACCACAGCCATGGATAACTCTCAACAGATCACACATGCTCTTAACAAGTGGGCGTAAATGTGTTGGAATATAAATAAACATCCATCCATCCATCCATCTTCTTCCGCTTAGCCGCGGTCGGGTCGCGGGGGCAGCAGCCTAAGCAGGGAAGTCTGGCTTCCCTCTCCCCAGCCACTTCGCTCAGCTCCTCCCGGGGGATCCCGAGGCGTTCCCAGGCCAGCCGGGAGAGATAGTCTTCCCAACGTGTCCTGGGTCTTCCCCGTGGCCTCCTACCGGTCGGACGGATAAATAAACACATTAAATAAAAAACATCAACGCAGCATTTGATTTTCAATATTTGCCTACATTTTGTACTTTTGAGGTAAAGGTTACAAAAATACTTAAAAAACGTTCATAAGTATGTGAATATGATGTAATGGATAGGAATGTCTGAAGCTGGATGTCAATAAAAAAAAGATGGAAAAAAAAATGAAAAAAAAAAATGAAAAAATTAAAACGTTCATAAACTCACAAGTTGATATAATATTATTGGGAAAAAAAAAAGGTTCAAAACATGTTACTGGTTCACTTTCCTGCATAGCTGCTCTTCCCTTTAAAAACAAAATGTGTTATTAAAATTTGTAACAAGCTTTTTTTATGGTTTGAATGAAATTAGTTTATTTCGGTTATATAATCAGCCATTTTGTGTGATCAGTTTAACAGTACAGATTATACATATTTAACAATAATACACATTTACACACAAAAATAAAATAAAAACAATGACCGAAAAGGAATAGGCTGAATAAAAGCTTATATTTGCCTATCCTATACATTCACTGAAAATAAGAGTACCTGGAACATCAACGTTAACAAAAATCAATGGGATGAAAGTAATTGTTACTATATTTTATAATTTTCTATTATTTCACCTTTCAAGGCTTTCTTAAACCTTAACAAAGAACTACATGTCTTCAACTCATCACTGAGCTTGTTCCACCATTTAACTCCTAAAACTGAAATACATTTGCATTTTATATTCGTTCTTCAACAACCTATATCCCCCGTAAATTATAGTTTTCTCCTCTTAATTAAATAACCTAAGAATACAAGCTGGAAAGCTGTTGTTCTTTACTCGAAACATAATTTCCATTGTTTTTACAAACACAATATCTGAACATTTTAACATATTAGAACTTATAAATAATGGATTAGTATGTTCATAGTAGTGAAGTGAAGTGAATTATATTTATATAGCGCTTTTTTCTCGTGACTCAAACCACTTTTACATAGTGAAACCCAATATCTAAGTTACATTTAAACCAGCGTGGCACGCTGTGTATTATTCTAATTACCCTTTTTTTAAGTTTAACTATTGGGTCTATGCTTGTTTTATAAACATTTCACCAAACTTCAACACAATATGTTAAATATGGAAAAATAAAATAATAATATAACATATGCATACATTTCTTATTCAACATGTGTCTTACTTTATAAAGAATATAAATGGATTTAGCTTTTTTTCCCTTTATATATTCAATATGAGGTTTCCAACATAATTTATGATCAATTATTATTCCCAAGAATTTAGTTTCATATACTCTATCAATTTCCACTTGATTTAATTAAAATTTTGCTTCACAATTTGTCCTTGCACCACTAAACACTATACATTTTGTTTCATTTGTTTCATTTGATACATTTCATTTATTGTAGAATTTACCTGCTGGTAGAATATCAGTTTTTTATGTTAACCTAAGCTGTTTTATGTTAAGCATTTTCTTCTTTTGCTGTACCCCAAAAAAACAGAAGTACATATTAAAGGCCTACTGAAATGAATTGTTTTTATTTAAACGGGCATAGCAGATCCATTCTATGTGTCATACTTGATCATTTTGCGATATTGCCATATTTTTGCTGAAAGGATTTAGTAGAGAACATCGACGATAAAGTTCACAACTTTTGGTCGCTGATAAAAAAAGCCTTGCCTGTACCGGAAGTAGCGTGACGTCACAGGTTGAAAGGCTCCTCACATTTCCCCATTGTTTACACCAGCAGCGAGAGCGATTCGGACTGAGAAAGTGACGATTACCCCATTAATTTGACCCAGGATGAAAGATTTGTGGATGAGGAACGTGAGAGTGAAGGACTAGAGTGCAGTACAGGACGCATCTTTTTTCGCTCTGACCGTAACTTAGGTACAAGCTGGCTCATTGGATTTCACACTCTCTCCTTTTTTTATTGTGGATCACGGATTTGTATTTTAAACCACCTCTGATACTATATCCTCTTGAAAATGAGAGTCGAGAACGCGAAATGGACATTCATAGTGACTTTTATCTCCACGACAATACATCGGCGAAGCACTTTAGCTACGGAGCTAACGTGATAGCATCGGGCTTAACTGCAGATAGAAACAAAATAAATAAACCCCTGACTGGAAGGATAGACAGAAAATCAACAATACTATTAAACCATGGACCTGTAACTACACGGTTAATGCTTTCCAGCCTGGCGAAGCTTAACAATGCTGTTGCTAACGACGCCATTGAAGCTAACTTAGCAACGGGACCTCACAGGGCTATGCTAAAAACATTAGCTATCCACCTACGCCCGCCAGCCCTCATCTGCTCATCAACACCCGTGCTCACCTGCGTTCCAGCGATCGACGGAGTGATGAAGGACTTCACCCGATCATCAATGCGGTCGGCGGCTAGCGTCGGATAGCGCCTCTGCTATCCAAGTCAAAGTCCTCCTGGTTGTGTTGCTGCAGCCAGCCGCTAATACACCGATCCCACCTACAGCTTTCTTCTTTGCAGTCTTCATTGTTCATTAAACAAATTGCAAAAGATTCACCAACACAGATGTCCAGAATACTGTGGAATTTTGAGATGAAAACCAAGCTTTTTGTATTGGATACAATGTGTCCGAATACTTCTGTTTCAACGATTGACGCCACGCGCAAAAGTCATCATACATAGACGTTTTCAACCGGAAGTTTAGCGGGAAATTTAAAATTGCACTTTATAAGTTAACCCGGCCGTATTGGCATGTGTTGCAATGTTAAGATTTCATCATTGATATATAAACTATCAGACTGCGTGGTCGGTAGTAGTGGGTTTCAGTAGGCCTTTAAGTAATGATAATAGCACAGCCTTACACCCGCGTACACACAATTAAATAAAACCCACGGGCAGACCTTGCAGGGTTTTTAAACGTTATTATTCTAAATTGCGACTATACAGTGGTCAAGTAGATCTACCGTACAGTAAATATGAAGTACAAGCCAACAACTGACCAACTAATCACACACATTTTGGTTCAGTGTTCAACTAAAACTTCCAGGTTGCTGTAAATGCTTTTTTAAAATAAAAAATATGTGTTTTAACATTAGCTGCACAGATAGTGTATACATATTACGCACACACAGCACCACTGATCGTTGTTTTATACAGTGTTACGATTGTGCATTGCTGCGGTAGTTGTGACAGGTAAGAAGAGTATTTAACGTCCAAAAACACCAAAACAGAGGTAAGCTGTGAGCAAACTATAGCAAATACAAAGCACACCGACAAGAAACAATGAGAGGCAGGTTAAGCCATATAAACCCTCTTGATTAGCAATCGGGGACAGGATCATCCACTAATCGCCAATCAAAAGCAAGTGAGGAAAACAGCGCCCGAGGCAGGGAATAAAGTCACTGCCAGGCAACACACAAACCAGGTATTAAAAACTGGAAATGAGAGAGCTAAATAGGAACTAAAACATCAAAAATACAACACAAAACCAAAACAAGGTTCGGGAGACAGGTCATGACATACTATACGGCCTGTTAAACACTTTGTTTGGACAAAGACAGTGGAAAAAGGCTCAGTTTGTGAAATCTTCTTAGAACTTCACTTGAAATGTCTGCTGAGTCATTACTTTGACATAGACCGTGGGTCAGCAACCGCCGCCCTAGTGGCTCCCTGGACCTCTTTGAGATGTGTGAAAATGGAAAAAGGAAAACAATTTTTTTTTTGTTTTAATATATTTTCTGTAGGAGAACAAACATGACACAAACCTTCCTAATTATAAAAAAAAATCCCACTGTTTATGTTATACATGCTTCACTGATGAGAGTATTTGGCAAACACCGTTTTGTCCTACTAATTTCAGCGATCCTTGAACTTATCGTAGTTTGTTTGCATATACAACTTTCTCCGATGCTGCCACGGAAAGACGTGTTTTATGCAACTCCTTCTTTGTCTCATTTTGTCCACCAAACATTTTATGCTGTGCGTGAATGCACAAAGGTGAGCTTTGTTGATTTCATTGATATGCTGGAGTGCTTATCAGGCATATTTGGTCAATCCATGACTGCAAGCTAATCGATGTTAACATGCTATTTAGGCTAGCTGTATGTAAATATTGCATCATTATGCCTCGTTTGTAGGTATATTTGAGCTAATTTAATCTCCTTTACGTATGTCCTCTGTGTATTTAGTTTATATTTGCATGTCTCATGACACATTATCTGTATGTAATATCGGCTGCGTTTCTGATAGTTGTTTGTGTGCCATGTTGTTCCAGACTACAGCAAACGTTGCCCAGCTTGCAAAGATTGTAATAAATTAAACTTGGTTAAAGTTTCCTTTAACTTGGACACACACATCTGTACCTTTGGCCATTCTGTGAGAAGCCTACATTTTACTAATGATTTCCAATGTTGCAAAAATTAGTAGAATAAAAAATAAAATACAACATTTCTGCCAACAAAGATTTGCGTCAGCCTTTGATAGTAGGCTAATATAGCTAATATAGACACTTACATCATGTGTTGCCTTCATTATAATACTTAAATAAGGCTTTTAATTTTTGTGGCTCCAGACTTAAGATTTATTTTTTATTTTTTGGTCTAATATGGCTCTTTCTACATTTTGGGTTGCCGACCCCTGACATAGACCCATTAATTGGATTACTCCCATATTTTGCTGTCTCTGTTTTTCACACCTCTGATGTACTGAAGTATTGACAGGTGAGTCTGAAATATTATATACATTCCTATATAAACACTTATATATCCATCCATTTTCTACAGCTCTTCCCTCTAAGGGTCGCGGGGGCGACTGGAGCCTAACACTAACGCTAACACTCATAACCTAAAACCAAAACGTGTATGTACCTTTCAGCATTAATGGTGCCTTCACAGATGTGTAAGTTACCCATGTCTTGGGCACTAATACACCCCCATACCATCACAGATGCTGGCTTTTCAACTTTGCGCCTATAACAATCCGGATGGTTCTTTTCCTCTTTGGTCCAGAGGATACGACGTCCACAGATTACAAAAACAATTTGAAATGTGGACTCGTCAGACCACAGAACACTTTTCCACTTTGTATCAGTCCATCCTAGATGAGCTTAGGCCCAGCAAAGCCGACAGCATTTCTGGGTGTTGTTGATAAATGGCTTTGGCTTTGCATAGTAGAGTTTTAACTTGCACTTACAGCTGTAACGACCAATTGTAGTTACTGACAGTGGTTTTCTGAAGTGTTCCTGAGCCCATGTGGTGATATCCTTTACACACTGATGGCGCTTTTTGATGCAGTACCGCCTGAGGATTCCAAAGTCCGTAATATCATCGCTTACATGTAGGGATTTCTCCAGATTCTCTGAACCTTTTGATGGTATTACGGACCGCAGATGGTGAAATCCCCTAAATTTGTTGGAATAGCTCATTGAGAAATGTTGTTCTTAAACTGTTCGACAATTTTCTCACGCAAAGACCCTCGCCCCATCCTTGTTTGTGAATGACTGAGCATTTCATGGAAGCTGCTTTTATATCCACCCACTTGTTCCCAATTAGCCTGTTCACCTGTGGGATGTTCCAAATAAGTGTTTGATGAGTATTCCTCAACTTTCTCAGTCTTTTTTGCCACTCGTGCCAGCTTTTTTGATAAAATGTTGCAGGCATCAAATTCCAAATGAGCTAATATTTGTAAAAAATAACAACGTTTTCTAGTTAAGTAACTTGTTTTTTTCAGTCTATTCAATTGAATATAAGTTTAAAAGGATTTGAAAATCATTGTATTTTGTTTTTATTTACGATTTACTCAACATGCCAACTTCACTGGTTTAGGGTTTTGTATATGCTCATTCAATTGTTTTATTTTTACTTTGAAGTGACCGAACAGCATCTGGTTTAGTAATAGGTAGCAGACAAAGAGGAAAACAAGAAAACAATTGGAAGGAATAGCAAATGGTAACATGAACATTCACTGGGATTGGGTGGGGGTAGGGAGAGAAGGGGGAGATAAACATAGCATCAGATGATGACAGTCCATTTCATCACCTGTCTGCGTAGTTCTGCACGGTCCCGATAAGTCCCATGTGCAGAAGTAGCAGGGATCTAATTGTGGTACCTTGTTGGAGAGCCCATTTTTGTGGCCAAATATGCATCTGATGCAGGAATAGCTGCTATCAGGTCATGAAACCTGGTTAGATAACCTGAGGATGTATAAGGACAGAAAAGAGAGCTAAACAAACAGACAGACAAAGCAATAACTGCAGCATTAGCACTGTCTGCTAATGCTTGGAAACGTACAACTTTAAACAACTTTGACACATATTAAGTCACATTTTGATGGTGACTTAATACTACGTGTCAAATTATAGCCTGTAATATATTCAGAAAACAGAATCTGGATGCTAATGTTAGTCAAGGTAGGCAGGTGAGGCAGATCATAAAACAAATATCAACATACAGTCGTGGCTGTCTTGAGTTTCCAATACTTTCTACAACAAACAGCTAAATTTTTGTTTCATCTGACCACAGAACTTTCCTCCAGAAGGTCTTATCTTTGTCCATGTGATGTCAGATGAAACAAAAATTGAGCTGTTTGGCCACAATACCCAGCAATATATTTGGAGGAGATAAGGTGAGGCATTTAATCCCAGGAACACCATTTCCACCGTCATGGTGGTGTAGTATTATGCTCTAGGCCTGTTTTGCTGCCAATGAAACTGGTGCTTTAAATGTGACAATGAAAAAGGAGGATTACCTTCAAATTCTTCAGGAAAACCTAAAATCATCAGCCCGGAGGTTGGGTCTTGGGCGCAGTTGGGTGTTCCAACAGGACAATGACCCCAAACACACATCAAAAGTGGTAAAAGAATGGCTAAATCAGGCTAGAATTAAGGTTTTAGAAAGGCCTTCCCAAAGTCCTGACTTAAACGTGTGGACAATGCCGAAGAAAGAAAGAAACCAACAAATGTAGCTGAACTGCACCAATTTTGTCAAGAGGAGTGTCAACAATTCAACCAGAAGCTTGTGGATGGCTACCAAAAGCGCCTTATTGCAGTGAAACTTGCCAAGGGACAAATAACAAAATAGTAACATTGCTGTATGTATACTTTTGACCCAGCAGATTTGGTCACATTTTCAGTAGACCCATAATAAATTCATAAAAGAACCAAACTTCATGAATGTTGTTTGTGACCAACAAGTATGTGCTCCAATCACTCTATCACAAAAAAACAAGAGTTGTAGAAATGATTGGAAACTCAAGACAGCCATGACATTATGTTCTTTACAAGTGTGTGTAAACTTTTGATCGCGACTGTACGTCCATTGAACAGTTATAAATGTATTTTCTGTATGATTATAATCATTTTTAACATGTTCTTAAGTAAAAAACACTAAACTTCCAGACAAGCCTGACAAGAGACTTTTGGGTGTGATCTCATTCTTGCCTGAGTATGTGGAAGGCAGAGGAAGGATAAAGACGTGGCTTACTAGCTCGTCTGATTGTGACTATGTCTCCGAAATAATGTTTGCAGAGACATTTTTACGCCATGCATTTTGAGTTTGCACACTGTGAAATCTAAAGCCTTTTTTTTTTTTTAAACATGTTTATTGAATTTCCATGGCAATAACATTCTACAAGAATGCGTTTAAATATCAAATGTTTTCCTTTTTGCCCCCCAAAACAGAACACCCACAAAATACACCAAAAACAATAATAATAATAATAATAATAATAATAATAATAAAACAATACAATTAACATAAAATAAAAAAGGGGAAATAAATAACTAAGAATTTGTAAATACCAGAAGTGGGACCAAGTCATTGCTTTGCAAGTCACAAGTAAGTCTCAAGTCTTTGCCCTCAAGTCTCGAATCAAGTCCCGATTCAAGACAGGCAAGTCCAGAGTCAAGTCCAAAGTCAAGACTGGAAAGTCTCAAGTCAAATCCCAAGTCCTGCATTTTGAGTTTCGAGTCCTTTCAAGTCTTTTTAACCACAGACTAATATTTTTTACACAGATTGTGTATGCTTTTAAAACGCTGTATTTATTTATTAAAACAAGTGAATTTGAAATTGCAGGAAAAAAAATAGTGCTGACATTGCACTTCATAATAGCACTATTAACCAGTCATTTTAATAGTTTAAACAATTTTAAACATTTAACTCATTCCTTTACAGAATAAACACATTTGAAAAAACAAGTGCAACTGTACTTATTTGTATAAAAGTGTTAACATTGTATTTCCATGGCATATTGCATTGTAACTAGTTCCACAGCAGTTTCTATCCTGTTCTTACCTTATCTCATTGATCTCATCTCATACTGTATGTGTGTTTATGTGTGCGTACACATGAAAACATAACAAAAACATGAACATAACAATGAACAGAGTTGTACTTTTTAGATATCAGGGCCCTATGCAATATGTACACATATTCTTAATATAGTATACATTTTAACTGATCTTTATTTGACTATGTTTGTCTTTTTGTAGATGGCTAAAATATGCGGTGCTGCTGACCGCCGTCTAACGTTATGTTACTGTGTGTGATACAATGACTAACGTAACGTTATGTTTAGGTACCTCATGCAACCCTGCTTAAAAAAAATCACTTGACAAAAAGTATAAAAAAGGTAGCGAACTGCAGTGGACGCAACATATTGCCGTGTTTGCAATGACCTTATAACAACAGACATCTTATAAGTAGACGCAGCATTGGCTGCTGTGATGCGAGCAATTTGGCCGCCATCTTGAAGTGGTGATGAGGAGCCGGCGAGCAGCCTAAACTGACAGTTGACAGGTAGAAACCAAAGATTTTGGGCTGGTGTTCAGCGTTTTCCTGCTCAAATGAGCGGACTGTTGAAAATAGGAATCGGGGGATTACTTTTCACAAGTAAGATTTAACATTAACGTACTATTGGTTGTATTTTATGAAAATAATATTCCCCCAGAGTTGAGAAGGAGCAAAGATCTTCAATATATGTATGTGAAAATCACAAATAAATCTTCTAGAGGAGGATGACGCCCCTACAGGGTTTTGGTTTACAAACTTTCAGCCCCACCTCAAAAAAAATTCACCAGCCGCCACTGATTATGATGCATTCTCATTTTAGGCAAAATACAAGACAATACTTACTTAAAGGCCTACTGAAACCCACTACTACCGACCATGCAGTCTGATAGTTTATATATCAATGATGAAATCTTAACATTGCAACACATGCCAATACGGCCGGGTTAGATTAGTAAAGTGCAATTTTAAATTTCCCGTGAAATATCCTGCTGAAAACGTCTCGGTATGATGACGTTTGTGATGTCACGGATTGTAGCGGACATTTTGGGACACCATTGTGGCCAGCTATTAAGTCGTCTGTTTTCATCGCAAAATTCCACAGTATTCTGGACATCTGTGTTGGTGAATCTTTTGCAATTTGTTTAATGAACAATGGAGATAGCAAAGAAGAAAGCTGTAGGTGGGAAACGGTGTATTAGCGGACGGCTGCAGCAACACAAACACGTAGCGGCTACGTTGTAGCCGGTGTTTCATTGCTTACATTCCCAAACGATGACAGTCAAGCTTTACCATTGGCCTGTGGAGAACTGGGACAACAGAGACTCTTACCAGGAAGACTTTGAGTTTGATACTCATGCTTGTGGAGATGGGACAACAGAGACTCTTACCAGGAGGACTTTGAGTTGGATACGCGCTACCGTGAGTACGCAGCTGCGGCTTCCAAACATTTGATCGCTTGCCCGTACGTGCGTGCCGCTTTGTGCATGTCACGTACGTAACTTTGGGGAAATATATGTGCTGTATGAACTTTGGGGAGGTGAACGGTACTTTGGGCTGTGGGATTGAGTGTGTTGTGCGGGTGTTTGAGTTGTATTGGCGGGTTATATGGACGGGAGGGGGGAGGTGTTTATTATGCGGGATTAATTTGTGGCATATTAAATATAAGCCTGGTTGTGTTGTGGCTAATAGAGTATATATGTGTCTTGTGTTTATTTACTGTTTTAGTCATTCCCAGATGAATATCAGGTCCCACCCACCTCTCACAGCATCTTCCCTATCTGAATCGCTTCCACTGCCCTCTAGTCCTTCACTCTCACTTTCCTCATCCACAAATCTTTCATCCTCGCTCAAATTAATGGGGAAATCGTCGCTTTCTCTGTCCGAATCGCTCTCGCTGCTGGTGGCCATGATTGTAAACAATGTGCAGATGTGAGGAGCTCCACAACTTGTGATGTCACGCTACTTCCGGTACAGGCAAGGCTTTTTTATCAGCGACCAAAAGTTGCGAACTTTATCGTCGGTGTTCTCTACTAAATCCTTTCAGCAAAAATATGGCAATATCGCAAAATGATGAAGTACGACACATAGAATGGATCTGCTATCCCCGTTTAAATAAGAAAATCTCATTTCAGTAGGCCTTTAACAGTATAATTGTAACCAGGAATAAGTCTTCAAGTAACAATATTCAAATACTAACATTGTTGGGTAAGACAGCATTTGGTTTTATTCTGAATCCAGTGAAACAGATTGGTGGTTTTAGCTGATATAAAGACTTTCAGGTGATTATATATGTTTAAGTATTTGGCAGACGCTTTTATCCAAAGCGACATACATAAAAAATACATATATAACAATCACTGTAAACATGATCATTTAAGGGAAGAATGTAATACAAAATATCAATACAAAGTGTCAAGACAGAATAAACGCTCTGCTGCTGCAGCAACAGAGATACAGTCTATAGGTCCCTAAGATATATAGATATGTAATTTATTCATACATTGTTTATGTAGGATATACACATGTATATATAATCTAATCATATAGTAATATGTCTTGCCTCTGGTGAGGGCGGTCGCATTTTTCTCCGCTCCCTCCTTCCCTGCTTGCTCTCTTTGTTTTTGTCTTGTCTGAACTATTTTGAAGCCTCTTTTCTTGAGCTGTCCTCAAATCTAAACATCAAAATGAATTTGATCAACTGGACTCTCGACGCAATTGACAGTCTTTTCGACAAGGAAAAGAGGCTCGGGGGAGCCTGGCTGCCCTGATGGAACCATTGCTGCGGGGTACGTGAGAGATTCCTGGAATACTTGGAGAATCATGTGCCTCTCAGTCCTTTCCATCGAGGACGTGGAAGACATCTACCTATTTGGAGCTGTGATCGCAGGGCATTTGCTGATTGGGCTGGGCATTGCTCTGGTGTATCGTCAAATTCGGAAGACGATGGCAGCCACTCAAGGGGCCAACAGGCTGTTCAACGCAATGGAAGGATTGGGTCGTGCTGTGGGATCACAGACTGGAGCGATTGCTGATTTGAATCGCAAGGTAGATTCCATCTTGATGATGTTACAGAAAGAATAAATTGGAATTGTCAGAGCCAGCATACAGAGCAGGAATGTCATTGTTTTGACTGCTCGAAGAAAAAACAACATCTTAATCTACGATTTGACTCCCTCGAATGGCCTTGAGGAACAGGCTGTTTGAAAACACTCCCCTGAGGACTCCTCAAAGATGGACGCTTTTGACCTTTCCCTTTTTTTCAAAAGCACCTGGGTCGGACTCTTGAACTCTTGAACTCTTGGGGCCGGCCTCGGCCCATAAAGACAATCCAACATCTCACCCAAGTTAATTGGGCATACATGCACGCACACACCCCTCCCCAAATCAACGCCTTCACCACTGCTTTATTCCTCCGGGGTTGTGGGGGCTGAGCAGCGCTCAACAGCAGCTGCCGGCCTCCAAAGTCCTGTTGGATGACTCTGTTGCGAGTTGTTGTGATTAAATGTACCATGTTTATGTGTGCCATGCTATGTGAGGTTTTTTTCCTCGGACTCAGTCTGGACCATTCCTGAGGGTCCAGCCTCAGACTGATATTTTTTTTTACTTCCCCCTTCCCCAATGTCACCTTTTTCCCACCTTTTTAAGGAGCGCCTAAGTGAGGCTGATCCGTTGGCGGTCCCGTCTTGTCTCCCTGTAACGTATGTCTGCTCTTAGCGGGATTGTGCCGAAAATGTAATTTCAGTTCTTATGTGTCTTGTACATGTAAGAATGGACAATAAAGCTGATTGATTGATTGATATTGTTTCTTCAACTTAAAAATAGCTGACCATTTTTTTCCCCCCTTGTCTGGGATTATATTCCCAGTTTTGATCTCGGACGTCTGGTCACTTATAGCGTATAAGAATATTATATTACTGTTAAGCAAACTATGAATAATAAAACACGCCAAAACATGTGTCCGTTATCATAGCTACACGTATGACAAAAAAGCGCGTGAAAATGAGTGGTATTCAGTAAGGTAAAATGAATTAAATGCGCTGACAGTTCATTGCTCCTGCCAAATGAATTGCACTGAGTGGAGCGGATCACCACTCCAAGATGGCGGCCCCACGTCTCGTCTGCGCTAGTAGGCAGTAGCGCTCGATGCTGTGTACCCTTATAAGATGTCTATGGTTATAATGTTAGCAGTGAGTTTGCAGCCTCACTGATTTAACTACACAGCAAATAAAAGTCACGTTACTTAGCCAATAAACGTTATCTTACATTCAGAACTTACCCTTCTTTGTGCAACTTTAAATGTCGAACAAAGTTGGAAGTTGTTGCGTCTCCGTCTGTAATATTCGAACTGCGTGATTTGCATATGGCAATTCGTTTTTTGTTGACCAAGTCGTAGTTTTTATACCCGAACGAAACCAACTTTGGCATAATTGTTTCTCACTGCCGCGTTGTTTGACAACTCTTCTTCATTGGTTCTCCTGCAATTTGATTGGATGAATGTTGTGTGATGAAAACAACGTAGATCTAATTTGATTGGCTGTTGTACTGAGAGCACACCAGCTGACAAGCAGCACACACGCTGATAGACACAGACGTAGAAAATGAAAGATACGGAGCGCTCCCAAATAACTTTTTAAGCTTTGGGTTTTGGGGAAAGTAGCAAGTCATGTCAAGTCAAAAGGCTCAAGTCCAAGTGAAGTCACAAGTCATTGATGTTAAAGTCTAAGACGAGTTGCAAGTCTCTTTACATTTTGTCAAGTCGAGTCTAAAGTCATCAAATTCATGACTCGAGTCTGACTCGAGTCCAAGTCATGTGACTCGAGTCCACACCTCTGGTAAATACAAATAAAATACAATTAAATCAAAATAAACAAAACGAAGTTACAACAACAAATACATCGGTCAAATGGATACAAGTAAACATTGACACAAAGCCACAGACGAATCTACAGCCTTTTTAATGCAAGTGTGACATCATTATTCTTGATATAAAGAAAAGAGACGTACTGCAAAGGCACTAAAGTGCAGTACTCTGACTCGTCACGCTGTGAGACGATCGTGAGCGGGCAGACACATGTTGCTACCGGCGAGGAAGCCAATGTTTGTGTGTTGTTGTTTTTTGCAAGAACTATGTTTTAATGCTCCGCAGAATGAATTAATGTGTCTGCCAATATGGAGGATTTATACATCTAAGATCAAATACGTCTCTAAACTGGGCTTTAAGACAAAACAGATGTGGTTATACAAAGGACTTTTTCAGGAGGATAGATAGTGCTGCTTCAGAAACAATTGCAGTGAGGTAAGAAAGGCAACGATTTTTTTAAATTTATTTTAAGAAAGTAAATAAATGAGACCAAGAAGTAATTAATAACATTTTTATGAACGGGAATTGCTACTTTCTTGTTTTTGTTTTTATTTTTTATTTTTGTTAATTTTTTTATTATTATTATTATTATTTTTTTTTATTTTTTTGTTGTCCTGCCCAGCTTCTCAGGCAAATCATATAGTAGATGTAGATGCCCATATCGGCTGTTCAGATTTACTTTACAAAAGAGAAGTGTAGGATACTTCTCTTGTTGCCTTATTTGTATTTTGACTTTATTAAATGTATTTATATTATCATTTGGTGCAGCCGGGCCGGAGCAGGAGGGGGTAGAAAGAGAAAAAAAGGAAGACAGAGGGGGAAATTGTGGGGACAAGAGGGGGATTAGACAGAGAGACAAAAACAACAACAGCAAACACAACAACAACAACAACAACAGAGCAACATCAGCAAATACGACATGTACAAATATGATGGTAAAAGTAATAGCAAATAAGCAGTTAGCGAAAATAAAAAATAATACAGAAATGACAATGAGCATTATTACACTAAAAATGGAGCAATATGAATACCAATAGAAATAGTGCTATTGATAATAAACAATACCAATACTTTTCCTTTATTATCAACAATACAATTGTTCAAGTGCAACAATACATATACGTAATGATAACTTGAGATACGAAAGAATGCAGAATAATGGAGGGGAAGAAAGAGAAGCAACCTACATTTACCTTGTAGATTGTTATAGTAACAATAGGTTAAGCTTTGTCAGTGTGCCATGTGTTATACCCAGTTTACCCTAGGGCAACAACGTTAATATATGTTTGATGAAACGTGATTATGTGCATAAGTGTATGTGTGCATATGTACTTGTATATGTACAGTATGTGTATATGTGTGCTTGTACAGTGAATGTATATGTACAGTATGTGTATACAGTATGTGTGTTTGTACAGTGAATGTTTATGTACAGTATGTGTATATGTGTGTTTGTACAGTGAATGTATATGTACAGTATATGTATGTGTGTTTGTACAGTGAATGTATATGTACAGTATGTGTATGTGTGTGTTTGTACAGTGGCGGTATATGTACAGTATATGTATATGTATGTTTTTACAGTGAATGTATATGTACAGTATGTGTATACAGTATGTTTGTATAATGAGCGTGCGTGTGGATGTACGAACTTTGAGTGTGTAAATATGTACTGTATTTGTATATGTATGTGGGAGCGTAGGTACCTATGTATGTGTGTATGTATGTATGTGAGTATATGTGAATTTGCATGTACAATACATTTGACTCCCATTGTGTGCGGGAGCCAGAGTACAGCCCCAGCCTCCCCGAGAGCCCATCCCACAAACAGTAGGTGTGGTGCCCAGGGAACCAGGGACCACCGCCCCCACGCAGCCAAGCCGGACAGCGACAGGAACCCCAGAGCCTGGCCCACCGCGCCGCCCACAAGGGCCAGCAGCAGGCCGCAGACAGACGCACCCGGCAGAGGACAAGGCACGAGAAAAGCAGGGGGCAGCCATACCCCAAGCCAGCGAGAGACCACACCCCACACGGACAGAAAGGCGGGACGCCCCGCCTGAGGGGCCCGGAGACCCCCCGCAACCGGACGGGAAGACCGCCCCCGCCCCACCGGCAACCGGGCCCCCAAGAGCCCACCCCCACCCCCGGAGAGCGCGGCGAGGCCAGCCCGCGGCCACCCCACCCAAGCCGGCCGCCACAGGACCACCCAGCACGGGGCCACGGGAACCACCCACCCCACCCGCAGAGACCCCAACGATGGAGATGGAACAACCAGCAACCGCCCCGCCGAGTCCCCCCGCTGAGGTAGGGGAAAATAAATAAATAAAATAAATAAATAATAATAATAATAATAATAATAATAATAATATTAATAAAATATATTAAAAAATAAGAATAAATAAATAATAAAATCTATTCTTGTTATTTTAAAGCGCAGGCTGCATTTACAGTGATTGGAGCATTTGAATTTAAAGGGGTCATTATTATTTTTTTCTACATTTAAAACACTTCCTTGTGGTCTGCATAAATGTAATTGAGATTCTTTGGTCAACATTTTGCATAGATTATGTTTGACAGACGATTTTATTTCTTATTTATGTGCCTCTACTTCAACAGCCATGTTGTAGTTTTTAGCGCTTCCATATGGAGTCTGCTGGCAGATATAAGCAAGAACTATACTCTACTTTGTATTAGAAATGGCAAACAGCGGAGGATGCACGTGGATGTACGAGCCAGCCTTCCCCACAACCAATTGTGAACTCGTGCATAGCACTTTGGGTGAATTCCCATTGACATCACAATTGAGAAAAATGTCACTATTGGGGAACATTCCAAATGACTCGTTTGGAGGAAGTTGGAAGGAAGGCAATATTGTTTTATAAATAAATCCGCAATGCTTCCATGGTTTGAGTTCAAATTTTTGGAATTTGTGCAAATGCACAGAAAAGGTACCAGTCGGTTAAAAAAAAAATTGGTTTTGCAAAATAGGTCCCCTTTAAGTAAAAAAACAATTATAATAATAATATTCAAGTAATATCAATAGCTCACTGCATGTCACTGGTGTTATTAAGTGTGGAACAGTTTGTCACTTTGAACCATTGCTAGTAATCCCAGAGGTTGCAACATCGACTCTGTGATCAAGAGGGTGACGCAGTTCCAGTCCGCTCAACAGCCTCGTGTTTAATGCTGCGTTCCAGTTACCTCAGAAGTTGAAAGTCGGAGCTGCGAACGACGTCACGGCCAAGTTGTTAGGGTTCCAGTTACTATGTCGGAAATCAAGATGGCCACAGGCACAAAAGCTAATTCTGTGTTACGTGTACAGGAGGAGGAAACGGCACAGTTAGGATGGACATCGTTTAAACTCTATTTTTATTTTTATATATATATATATATATATATATATATATATATATATATATATATATATATATATATATATATATATATATATATATATATATATATATCCACAAGAATTGACGTCACGTAGCTCAGTCATTAGGCGCAGATAGCGAAAGCAGGAAAACGATGGATGGGAAAAAGCGCTCCAAGGTGTAATAAAGTTTAAAAAAAAAAGCTATCATCCATCGAATAACTTTACTGAGAGATTTTAGCAGGGTAAAACACATGACGAACACTTTTACGACCAACCGGAAACATAGCAACCAGGCTAGCAACGCACCTCCTTTACGGCAGCTGTCGCAACGTTCTTAAAACAACCGCAGCACATACATATATATAGAACATATCTCCCTTTTTTAACTTTAGTTTTTCTTTCCTTGTAAACAAAACAAAATCACACTGTAGATGTGTTGTCTGTCTAATTATAAATAATGCAGACGAGGCGTGTTGGCTGAGTTCTTGACGTTTACTTTCACAGCGTGGCAACATGCAACACTTTTCGGGGCTACCGCGCATGCTCATAACTCCCGTTGCATGCTGGGTAGTGTAGTTGTTATATTCTCTCGCTCATAACATTTTTCCCCCTATAAAGAAATAATGTTAACTCAATAAAGTGTATTTCTTTTTTTAGCTTTAACTTTTCATTTTTTAGCATTGTAACCACATTTGCAAACAACTTTTCTCTTCATAGAATTTTCTTTCAATAAAGAAATAAAGTGCAAAAATGTCAAAGCAACATAACAAACAGTTATGTCAAATAGCAGCAGAAGTGCACTTTTTAGAGAGCTGTATTATTTTCAGTTTTGTGCCCAAGGGACTGATTTTATTTAACACTATATTATTATTTATACACCTATAGTGATCACAGAGACAGGTTGTTTTTGTGTTACTGTATATATTTGTTTCTCTGAAAAATCCCACTTAATATACTTTGGGTAACAACAGTCAATATTTATTTATTTTATTTTATTTTTTTAGGTGGGTAACAGTCAATATTTATTTATTTATTAGATTTTATTTTTTTATTATATAATAAAAGTGAGCTTTTGTTAAACCAAATATTGTGTTTTTTTTTCCATATACAACAACCTATCTGGACTCGATAAGAGAATCGATAAGGAATCGGTTCGATAAGAGGATTCGATAATAGGCTCAAACTCGATAATTCCTTATCAAACATTATCCCTATATATATATATATATATATATATATATTGTGGAGCATCACAATGCCTCCGAACAGGTGAGACTGGGCAGAGGGCCAGCCATCACAGTGAAAGCATGCACCAGGAGGTCAAACTACGCCACTCTTTAGGTGTGGTCATTGAAGGCAAGTACATCCCTAATTTTATCCTCAATCAGGCTGAGGTGTGGCCACCTGCCCCAAGGCAGCTGTGGCAGGTTGGCAATCACTGTGTTGGAGTTAAATAGCACCTCGGTGTTTGACTCATTGTGTGGCTGGCTCCCTGCTGGGAAAGGTCTGCTTCCATCGGGCGGTAAGTGTGTTGCTCCACTGAAATATAGTTTGTAAATTAGTCTGCTAAATGTGTAAGATGTTTGATTCATTGAATGCTGGGATTTATTTAACTTTGCACTGATCAGTTTCTTTGCTATATGTTCCAGGCAATTTAGGAGACATGATCAAGACTTGGAAAAAGTGACAATTTGTTTGTTTCAATGGAAGCCCCAATCGGGAAGAACTTTAAGTTAACCTTTATTCAGAAAAACTGACTGAATAAAACAACGCTGCGGCGTTTGAACTTTAAACAAAACTGTCTCTGGGAGGTTGGTTTGTGACCGCACATCACAAATTGGTGGAGAATGCGGGTATAGAAGACCCTCCCCAACCACAGTATGGAGCAAGCAGTAATGGCGCTTTTGCAAAGCCAGGCGGAGTTGCAGAATGCGATGAAGGAACTGCTCAAGATGGTCGACAAAGACGAAGCAGTGGTTCGAGCCCCGGGGGGAGTCCTCACCAAACAAGGCCCCGAGGACGACGTTGAAGCCTATTTGGAGCTCTTTGAGCGCACTGCTACAAGGGAGCGATGGCCACCCGGTGAGTGGGCAGGAATAATTGCCCCGTTCCTCATTGGGGAGGCCCAGCACGCCTGCCGTGACCTGCCAGCAGAGGACGCACGAGACTACCCCAAGCTCAAGGCTGCCATATTAGCAAGCCATGGGTACAGCCTACCAGCTAGGGCTCAGCGATACCACGCCTGGGCCTACTGTGCCAGCCAGCCGCCCAGGGCCCAGCTCGCAGAGCTGCTACGTCTTACCAAGGGCTGGCTGATGAGTGGCGGGGAGACACCCTGGATCCAAAGCTTGGTGATTGATCGGTGTATTCGAGCTTTGCCGCCCGATGCCAGAAAGTATGCTGCGCAGGTGAGCCCCACCTCCCTGGATTCTCTGGTAGCTCTGTTGGAGAACTACCAAGTTAGCAACGAGATGCTCCGAACCACCAGAGCTGAGCCAAGCCGCCCCACCCCTGCTGAAAGGATGGGTCGTGAGCGCCGGCGATCTCCGCCCCATACTCCTCCACGTAATTCCCCAAGGGATAGTAACCCACCGGAAAGGTGGGCCCGGCCGCCCAGAAGGTGCTATGTCTGCGGGCGAGAAGGCCACATCTCCTGGGCCTGTCCGGAGCGGGACCGAGACGTCTCAATGCCGTCTTCCGCCAGCTCGGGTGCCCACCGACCTTGCTTGCACACCGGGGACACCGGCCGACCCCATGCCTCCCTGCCGGTGCGGGTGGGAGGTACCGACGCCCATGCCCTGATTGATTCTGGCAGCGTCGTCACCTTGGTGAGGGCTGACTACGCTGGTCCTGTCGGCTCAGACACCGTCCCGGTCACCTGCGTCCATGGTGATGTCCGCCATTATCCGGTCAGTCATATCCGGGTCCAGACCCCCCGTGGAGACGCCGTTGTGGCTGCTGGGGTGGTCCCCAACCTACCTGTCCCTCTGCTGATAGGCACGGATTGTGTCCTCTTCCAGCGGTATTGGAACCCAGGCCGCCGCCGCCCACATCTTCCCCGACAAACAAGACGCCGGGACCGGCGCCCCGCAGCCTCGACCCCGCGGACCGCATTCCCCACCTTCCGAGCACTTAGAGGAACCTCACCAGGAAGTGGAGCATCTGAGAGAGACGCCAGTGGGGGAGAGACCCCTCCAGCCAGTGAAGACCCCTTCTCTGAGTTCCCGCTCATGCCGGTCGAGGGGAATCCACCTCAAGGCGAGTACGCCACAGCCCAATGGGCTGACCCGAACCTGGAAATGGCCCGCCAAAGCATCGCCACCATAGACGGTCAACTGGTCGCTGGGGTGAGTGGGGTGTCTTATCCTCATTTTTTGGTAAAAGCGGGTCTGTTGTACCGAAGTGAAAAAACTAAGGGGGGGGAAGTTGTCGAACAACTATTAGTGCCGAAAAGTTTTGTCACCCGGGTGTTGTACCTCGCTCACTCCCACCAATTAGGGGCTCATCTGGGAGCCCAGAAGACTTACGACCGAGTGGTTGCACGTTTTTATTGGCCTGGGGTGAAACGAGCCGTCGAGGACTTTTGTCGCACATGTCCGGAATGTCAAAAAGCGGCACCGCGGCCCTTTCTCCGGAATCCCCTCATACCCCTTCCTATTATTGAGACGCCATTTTCACGGATAGCTATGGACATTGTGGGGCCGTTGCCAAAAATCGTCTCGTGGACACCGCTATATACTTGTCATTGTCGATTATGCAACCCGATACCCCGAGGCCATTCCCTTGCGTGTTGCTACAGCCAAGAATGTTGCCCATGAACTACTCATGCTTTTTAGCCGGGTTGGAATAGCAGACGAGGTTTTGACGGACCAGGGTACCTGTTTTATGGCCCGTGTAATGACAGCGTTGTATAAATGGCTTAAGATAAAACAGATAAGAACCTCCGTCTATCACCCACAAACTAACGGACTAGTGGAACGCTTTAATTCAACCTTGAAGACAATGTTAAGGAAACTGGTTGAAATTGACGGGAAAGACTGGGACCAATTAATTCCTTATGTACTGTTTGCTATTCGTGAAGTGCCACAAGCCTCTACAGGTTTTTCCCCTTTTGAGCTGCTCTACGGGCGGAATCCACGGGGTCTGCTGGACCTCGCCAAGCAAGCCTGGGAAAGTCAGCCCTCCCCCCACCGGAACGTTATAGACCACGTGGAACACCTACAGGAGAGAGCCAGAAGGGTATGGCCACTGGTCCGGAACCATATGGAAAAGGCTCAAGCTGCCCAGGCACGAACATACAACAAGGGCGCCCGTCTCCGTGAGTTTAAGGTGGGTGACCTTGTCTTAGTATTGGTCCCGACGGCAGAGTGCAAATTCTTGGCTAAATGGCACGGCCCGTACGAGATCACTGAGCGAGTGGGGGCCGTCAACTACCGTGTGCAGCAACCCGGCCGGAGGAAAGGTTTGCAGCTGTATCATGTAAATGTATTGAAAAGATGGCACACTGCTGCACCTTTGCCTAGCCCTGCCCTTCTAACGGACCTCTCTTCCCAGAAACCCGCCGTCAATGTAGGCGTAGACCTTGGCCCAACACAAGTCCAAGATGTCCAAGAGCTCTTGGGCCGCTACCGGGACATTTTTGCAGAGATGCCCGGGCGCACCCATGTCATAGAACATGACATAGAGACCCCGCCTGGGAAGGTGATCAGGCAACGACCATACAGGGTCCCAGAAGCGCGGAGGGAAGCGATAAAAGAAGAGGTAAAAAAGATGCTTGACCAAGGCGTCATTGAAGAGTCCTACAGCCCTTGGTCCAGTCCAATTGTCATCGTCCCTAAACCAGATGGCTCCTTGAGGTTTTGCAACGACTTCCGAAAACTAAACGAAATCTCCACCTTCGATGCATATCCCATGCCTAGAGCCGATGAGCTGATTGACCGCCTCGGACCTGCCCGCTTTGTCAGCACCATGGACTTGACAAAAGGTTATTGGCAGGTACCCCTGACCCAGAGAGCCAAACCCAAGACGGCCTTCTCAACTCCAGATGGCTTGTTCCAGTACACTGTCCTCCCCTTCGGCATCCACGGGGCCCCTGCGACCTTCCAGCGCATGATGGACCGAATCCTCCGTCCTCACCAAGCCTATGCCGCCGCCTACCTTGATGACATCGTGGTCCACAGCGCAACCTGGGCCCACCATCTGGAACACCTGGAGGCTGTCCTCAGGGCCCTTCGTCAGGCTGGTCTAACAGCGAACGCCAAGAAGTGCCGGGTAGGATGGACCGAAACCGACTACCTCGGGTATACGATAGGCCGGGGGTGTGTGCGACCCCAAGCCCAGAAGGTGGAGAAGATACGGAATTGGCCCCGCCCCATCACTAAAAGACAGGTGCAGTCCTTCTTAGGTCTGATCGGCTACTACCAGAAGTTTATCAAAGACTTTGCCACAATAGCGGCCCCCCTCAACGACCTCACGCGCCAACGGTCAACCCACCGAGTATCTTGGACCACCGAAACGGAAGGGGCCTTCGAGAAGCTAAAGCAGGCTCTGTGTGAGGAACCCATCCTTGTTGCACCTGACTTCACGAAGCCATTTGTCCTCCACACAGATGCCTCTGGCACTGGGATCGGGGCAGTCCTAGCCCAATTGGTGGGCGCCGATGAACACCCCGTAACCTTCATTAGCCGAAAGCTGCTAAAGCACGAAAAAAACTACTCTACCGTGGAGAAGGAGTGTCTTGCTGTGAAGTGGGCCATCCACCATCTCAGGTATTACCTATGGGGAAGACGCTTCACTCTGGTGACCGACCACGCCCCCCTCAAATGGATGGCCACCAATAAGGACAGCAACGCTCGGGTGACACGCTGGTTCCTGGAACTGCAAAATTATAAATTCACTGTCGAGCACCGCCCTGGAAAGGATATCCGCCACGCCGACGCGATGTCCCGCCGCTACGAAGATGAGGAACAGGAAGCTCCTCGTACCAACAAGGAGCTTAGGGGGGGGATATGTGGAGCATCACAATGCCTCCGAACAGGTGAGACTGGGCAGAGGGCCAGCCATCACAGTGAAAGCATGCACCAGGAGGTCAAACTACGCCACTCTTTAGGTGTGGTCATTGAAGGCAAGTACATCCCTAATTTTATCCTCAATCAGGCTGAGGTGTGGCCACCTGCCCCAAGGCAGCTGTGGCAGGTTGGCAATCACTGTGTTGGAGTTAAATAGCACCTCGGTGTTTGACTCATTGTGTGGCTGGCTCCCTGCTGGGAAAGGTCTGCTTCCATCGGGCGGTAAGTGTGTTGCTCCACTGAAATATAGTTTGTAAATTAGTCTGCTAAATGTGTAAGATGTTTGATTCATTGAATGCTGGGATTTATTTAACTTTGCACTGATCAGTTTCTTTGCTATATGTTCCAGGCAATTTAGGAGACATGATCAAGACTTGGAAAAAGTGACAATTTGTTTGTTTCAATGGAAGCCCCAATCGGGAAGAACTTTAAGTTAACCTTTATTCAGAAAAACTGACTGAATAAAACAACGCTGCGGCGTTTGAACTTTAAACAAAACTGTCTCTGGGAGGTTGGTTTGTGACCGCACATCACAATATATATATATATATATATATCAATAAATGAAGTGTGACAACTAGTCAAGAATGTGTGCGGTGCACGACTATGTAGTATTTAACTGTAGTGTGTTACCCTTAGTGTTGAGCGAGAGGCAGAAGTCCAATAGGGGCAGGGCAGGCTCATAGGTCCGTGAGACAGGCAGGAAGTCAGGGGCGATAGAGAGGCGTCAAAGGTCCGTGTCCAGGCGGGAGGTCGAGATCCAAGAGGCAGCCAGGGAAACAGAGGGAACGCGGGAAGACGAGACACACGGCTCGTAACGTGGAAACGAAGGCAGGCTGCAGGGGGGACAACAGGGAGGACACGAGACAATTCAACACGACGGGGAAGAAACACAGAGAGAGAATGCATAGAGCTTGGTTAGTCGGCTTACGGTACGGGAACAGATGACTACGTTCTGGCACGGGATAGCAGGTTGTGCAGGCTTATGAAGGCCAGTGACAGGTGCGCTGATTGCTGATGATTGATTGCAGCTGCTTGCTGCAGCCGGACTGACACGCACATGGCGCGCTCCAGAAGATGCGCCAAGCGCAGCGCACACATGAATGCGCATACTGGTGTGCGCTCGGGCCGTGACATTCTGCGCTTCAAACACGGTGGATGAAAAGAAAACGCAGAAGCTATTTCTAGCGATGTAGAATGTATATATCTCATGAATTGTTTACATCCAGAGCAGCCATCTTTAAAACAAACTCGGGGGTGGTGAGAATGCGCCGACTTTCTGAGTCGCAAATCCGACTTGGAGGGGCGTTCCAGTTGAAATTACGACTAGAAACTTGGAAATGACGACTTCCCACTACAATTGGAACGCACTTTTACCTACCCACAATGGAGGCTTTAACACATTCTAAAAATTTGGTCATGGTTTTGACTCTGCTCTCCTCCTTTCGGCCTGCAAACTTCTTTTGTATTTTTATTAATTTTATTTTTTTACTATCAATGACAAAGAGTAGAAAAGCCAACCATATGAGGTATATTGCAAACCAAACTAAACCAACCTCTGTTCACATCTGTAGCTTCAAAGAATAATATACAGATTTAAGCTGCTTTTAATTGAAAAAGGTCTTGTGTAGACTAAGCATTGGCGTTCTGAAAGCAAACAGTCACTCTATCATATTCTGACTGATGTAATGGGTTCATGGCTGTTCCTCAAACTGTCAGGCGGGCCCCCCGGGGGGCCACAATGAGGTGTCAGGGTGGCCATGAAAGCCAGGGGGGACTTCTAGTATTAGAGCCTTTATAAATGCTTGAATGACACACGAAAAAGTATGTTTGCAGAAATGCTCGATTATGGCGGGGGCATAGCACAAATTTCTGGGCCCCACTACACAAGACTTCTAAAGGGTCCCCCATCCCAACCTAAACCAAACGTCGCCGTGCCATACACACACACTTGATGTGTTTACATGCACTAAAACATCTAATTATTGCATGAATTTGGTTGAAACCATCTTTTAGGAGGGGCCATAGTATGTTTTTTTTTTCTATTTTTAAAACGTTTTATTTTGGTCTACATAACATGTAGTGACGGTTTTTTGGTGAAAAAATTGCATGGATTTTGTTTTAAAGGCCTATTTGTAAGCCATATTTTGGCTCCCTTTGAAAGCAAGTTGTCACGGCGCAAGCGCATGCCGCTGCACATTCATCAATGAGCCCTGCGGAGCGCACCTCGGGACACGCCCACGGCCGCTCATCTCCTGCACGCTTCACTCCGGTGGCAGCAAGCAGCTGCTATCAATCAGCACTCAGCACGCCTGTCGTTGATGATCTTCCTGGGCTTCTTAAGCCAGTGCAGACCTGTGTTCCGGGCCAGAATGTAATCACCTGTTCGTGTACCGTATGCGATCATCCAGCTCTATGCAATCTTGCTCTCTCTCTGTTTGTTCTCCACTGTCGTGTTTGATTGGTCTCGTGTCTTCCTTGTCGTGCTTACTGCAGTCTGCCTTCGTTCCACGTGACGAGATGTGCGTCTCGTCTCCCCTGTGTTTTTCCCCTCTGGTTCTCTGGCTGTACTGTATTTCAATTGTCTAGTTTAATAACAGAAACTAAAAACTTAGTTGTTGTTGTGCAGGAAAGCCAAGTGAATGACGGCATTATAGCGTCTTTGGTGATATTTGTTAGCATCAAGAAAATGTCTTGAATATTAATAGACTAGATGAATAAATCTTGTGTAGGCTCAACCGCATATAAAGAATCTTGATACTGATAGCAAACATTGATGTGCCTCCAATCTTTTATTCTCTAAACTCTGTGAGTGTCAAATAAAGTGAGGTCGGGGCGAGCAATAACGTCTTGGTGACGATGAATGGTTTAAATCAGGGGTGTCAAACGTACGACCCGAGGGCCAGATCAGGCCTGCGAACAGGTTTTAACCTGCCCGCGGGATGAATTTGCAAAGTATAAAAATGAGCCAAAATGTTTGAATGAAAGAAACTGCTGTTCTAAATGTGTCCACTAGATGTCGCAATAGCAATTCTTTGTATCTTTGTAGATCATGCTACATATGTAAAAAATAAATAAACCACATGTTAGTGCACCAGTCGAGGAAAATGAGCAAACTAGATAAATAAAATTCTGTAATTTGATTTTGATATTATTTTTTATCTCGATGGATTGAAAATTAACACCAATGACTTGATTGATGAACATTATCACAAAATCTATTCAGAAAGTATAAATAACGACAAATAAAGATATAATACTATTAACCGCAACATATAAGTGTAAATAAAACAAAAACAACAACATTGTGATTTGTACATTTTCAGAATGTGCTTGTTCTATTTTTAAACAAAGAAAACAATCTGAAGTTGTCTTTATTTTTAAGTTATCGTGCTGTGATTTTACCAGTCCGGCCCCAGTAAATTTTTCTCCATGTGGCCCCCGATCTAAAATGAGTTTGACACCCTTGGTTTAAATCTTTAAAACAATTATTTTTCTTAAGATCGTATAAATACACTCCACCCCATTTTGCATATTTTTGTCATGGTCGCTTATGTATTTTCCTCTAAGCCTTTCAAAACACCCCCAAATCTGCACTGATGCAGGTGCATAAATAGTAGCCGAATGGGAGTCTAGACCATCGCCTGAAAACCCGGAAGTGCCTCTAAGTCACGTGATTGCAACCCAGCAATTTGCTGTAAGCAACATTGTATTGGCTTTAGGATTTTGTCACTGAGAATTTAATAGTAAAACATATATTGCATGTAAATGTGACAAGCTAGAATTGTTCTCCTTTGGCATGCATATTTTTTCTGTGAAGGTGTTGGAGAAACAGTGAATAGTAATATTATTAATACAACTACAATACTTAAAGGCCTACTGAAATTACATTTTTTTATTTAAACGGGGATAGCAGATCCATTCTATGTGTCATACTTGATCATTTCGCGATATTGCCATATTTTTGCTGAAAGGATTTAGTAGAGAACATTGACGATAAAGTTTGCAACTTTTGGTCGCTGATAAAAAAAGCCTTGCCTGTACCGGAAGTAGCGTGACGTCGCAGGATGAAAGGCTCCTCACATTTCCCCATTGTTTACACCAGCAGCGAGAGCGATTAGGACTGAAAAAGAGACGATTACCCCATTAATTTGAGCGAGGATGAAAGATTTGTGGATAAGGAACGTGAAAGTGAAGGACTAGAGTGCAGTGCAGGACGTATCTTTTTTCGCTCTGACCGTAACTTAGGTACAAGGCGCTCATTGGATTCCACACTAACTAACGTGATAGCATCGGGCTTAACTGCAGATAGAAACGAAAGAAATAAACCTCTGACTAGAAGGATAGACAGAAAATCAACAATACTATTAAACCATGGACATGTAACTACACGGTTAATACTTTCCAGCCTGGCGAAACTTAACAATGCTGTTGCTAACGACGCCATTGAAGCTAACTTAGCTACGGGACCTCACAGAGCTATGCTAAAAACATTATCTCTCCACCTACGCCAGCCAGCCGTCATCTGCTCATCAACACCCGTGCTCACCTGCGTTCCAGCGATCGACGGAGCGACGAAGGACTTCACCCGATCATCAATGCGGTCGGCGGCTAGCGTCGGATAGCGCGTCTGCTATACAAGTCAAAGTCCTCCTGGTTGTGTTGCTGCAGCCAGCCGCTAATACACCGATCCCACCTCCAGCTTTCTTCTTTGCAGTCTTCATTGTTCATTAAACAAATTGCAAAAGATTCACCAATACAGATGTCCAGAATACTGTGGAATTTTGCGATGAAAACAGAGCTTTTTGTATTGGATACAATGGTGTCCGAATACTTCCATTTCAACGATTGACATTACGCCACGTCATCATACATAGACGTTTTCAACCGGAAGTTTCGCGGGAAATTTAAAATTGCACTTTATAAGTAAACCCGGCCGTATTGGCATGTGTTGCAATGTTAAGATTTCATCATTGATATATAAACTATCAGACTGCGTGGTCGGTAGTAGTGGGTTTCAGTAGACCTTTAAAGTGGTCTTTTTCTAACAAAGAGATGAATGACTTTGCTGTGCACTCTCTGACTGAAATAGTTAACATCCTCATTTGCACTTGTACATATGCACCAAATTGTGGCCGCAAATAACTAATCAACTAATACCTTGTGTTGTTTTACATCTATCTTGTAAATTTAAGATACAATTCCACCACAAACCTGGAAATCAGTTTCTACAATTGTCGGTTTTTACATTTGTAAAAGAGTAGCGTTAACATAATGATTATTTTCAGATGAAGCAACTCATCCTGTTTAAGTCAACATGATGCTTTAGTATTTCCCATGACTCCACAAAGTTATGAATCTAGCGCTAGTCACGGAGACTTGTTTAGATTCAGATTGCCGTTCCCATGGTTACCTTGTGACACATCACGGGAACTCCGGAGTCATGATTTAAAGAATGGAAGAAACTTTAGCAGGGTGGAAGAAAGTACTTTTAAGGGAGGTATGAGAAAAGTGAATACACAATTTTCTTCTGAGGAAAATATTGTCAATATGACAAAAAAAATGCCCTAAGGTGCTTTTTGGAGGAATGGTCAAAAGAACATATTTCTGATATTTAGACACGTTAACTAGAACAGATATAAATCCAGACTCTGAGTAACAGCTTAATCATGAAAACATACTTCAAACATTTTAGTCACAATGGGAAAGTACATTTTGGTTTTTGACTACACTTAACTAAAAGATAAATGTAAAGTTTGTCTATTGTTAGTCTTTTTTAACACTATAGACCAACTAGATCAACTAAATTGTTTTGAAGGCCACATTTCCAGAAAGCTAAGGACTCGGGGGCCGGTCTTCTTCCTTCACTTTTTATCGTATTTTGTATATTCCGGAGAACCAGCATCCTCTACAGTAAACATTTGATTTTAGTTTATTTATTTTGTCAGCGTTACAGGAACATTCTGCTGTTTAGAAAGAACCTTCTGCAACATTTTGAGTCTGCTGTACTGAACTCACAAGCAAACAGTTGAAAAGCCCAAATAAAAAAAAAGAGCACCTAAAATGGTTACTGCCAACAAAGACAGGACTTAGGCTATGTCACTAAGCCGGATAACCCCTTAAACGAATAATTATTTAGCCTAAGCCCCGTTTCAGCCACACTAATGTATCGTTTAAGGTTCCCCTCCTTGGATAATTTTTTACACGGGTAAGTGTGCCGTGTATTTCTTGAATCTCCAGCACTTAGCTTTGTATGGACTCATTGATCGTTTACAAACTGAGTTCGGAGAGGAAGTGAAGTCAGAAAAACCGCGCCACAGCCAGCTTCATAACAACCGGACTTGCCAACCACTGAAAAGATGGAGGCAAGTCATGCAGACATGCCCGTGCTTCTCATTCTTTTACATGTACAGACGCTTGTGGAAATCACACATGAATACCTTAAGAGAAAGCGATTGCAGTTATTTGGGATACAACACTTCTCAGACGGCAAGAGAACTTTCGAATATCCAGGTCAGCTGATTCTACTTACCGAAAAACTTTGTTCATTTGTCGAAGGAGAGACAACGAGAATGCTGTCTCCCAGGGATGTGATAAAAAAAGGTAGCGTGTGCTTTGTATTACCTGGCCGTCGAGGGAAAACTACGGAAAACAGCGAATGCTTTTGGACTGGCAAAGCAGACTGTGTCAGTTTTTGTCCGTCATGTATGTCGCAGACTCAACGTCTAGGTCCAGAGTACATAAAGTCACCGAAAACTAATGGACACTGAAGGTGAAGGCAAAAGAGTGAGGAGTGTCCTGACCAGATATCTACATCCCTAGATTGATTGATGTAAAAGGGATTCACTACAATAGGGCCCCACATCACACTGGATTCCAGTTAATCAAAATACCACAACACTGGATATTGTTCAGATAAGTTAAATGTAATTTAAGAACTTGCACACAAAGCAACACTGGAGGCGCATTTTACGCGCATGCGTACTAGGTTGCGTTGTGCCGACGGGAATGGGTCTCAAACGACAATTGTGTGTGTAGACAAGGATAAGGTTAGGTGGGATTTACCCTGGATAAACTTAGTGTAGAAGGGGCCTAAGGTGTTGCTGTAATGTGTTTGTTGGCAGATTTTTTAAAACTGAGTGCTGCCATTGAGATGATCTTTAACTAGCTTTTTTTTGGTCCTTAAAAACAGCAGAGCACTCCTGTCACTCTGAAAAACTAAAAAGACCAAATTCAAATGTCTACTGTAGACATACTTGCCAACCTTGAGACCTCCGATTCCGGGAGGTGGGGGTTGGGGAGTGGGGTCGGGCATGGTCGGGGGTGGGGCGGAGACGGGCGTGTGGTTGGGGGCGGGGGCGTGGTTGAGGGTGTGGTTAAGAGGGGAGGAGTATATTTATAGCTAGAAATAACCAACTCGAGTATTTCATATATATTTCATATATATACACTATCGTTCAAAAGTTTGGGGTCACCCAAACAATTTTGTGGAATAGCCTTCATTTCTAAGAACAAGAATAGACTGTCGCGCTTCAGATGAAAGTTCTCTTTTTCTGGCCATTTTGAGCGTTTAATTGACCCCACAAATGTGATGCTCCAGAAACTCAATCTGCTCAAAGGAAGGTCAGTTTTGTAGCTTCTGTAACGACCTAAACTGTTTTCAGATGTGTGAACATGATTGCACAAGGGTTTTCTAATCATCAATTAGCCTTCTGAGCCAATGAGCAAACACATTGTACCATTAGAACACTGGAGTGATAGTTGCTGGAAATGGGCCTCTATAAACCTATGCAGATATTGGACCAAAAACCAGACATTTGCAGCTAGAATAGTCATTTACCACATTAGCAATGTATAGAGTGTATTTCTTTAAAGTTAAGACTAGTTTAAAGTTATCTTCATTGAAAAATAAGGACATTTCAATGTGACCCCAAACTTTTCAACGGTAGTGTATATGTATGTGTGGGAAAAAATCACAAGACTACTTCATCTCCCACACATACATATATATATTGCACTCTACCACGGTATCAAGCACTATTTTTTGGATATCTAATTAAGACATATATATATATATATATATACATATATATATATATATATATATATATATATATATATATATATATATATATATATATATATATATATATATATATATGTATGAAAAACTTGACTTTCAGTGAATTCTAGCTATATATATATATATATATATATATATATATATATATATATATATATATATATATATATATATATGTATATATATTTATTTTATTATACATATAAATAAAAGAAATTTCAGTGTTCTGGAGGCTATCTAGTAGATGGCAGTATTGTCCTGTTTAAGAGTGTCACAACATTGCTGTTTACGGCAGACGAACTGCTTTACGGTAGACAAAAACGTGACTGCTGTTGTTGTGTGTTGTTACCGCGCTGGGAGGACGTTAATGAAACTGCCTAACAATAAACCCACATAAGAAACCAAGAACTCGCCCTCGATCATTCTACAGTTATAACGTGATTGGGCAGGCACGCTGTTTATATCGTGGGAAAGCGGACGTGAAAACAGACTGTCGCCGCTGTCCCCACTCAGGTCCGCCTGGAGCTGGAGGGGGTGTGGCCTCCAGCTCCGGCTGAATTCCGGGAGATTTTCGGGAGAAAATTTCTTCCGGGAGGTTTTCGGGAGAGGCGCTGAATTCCGGGAGTCTCCCGGAAAATCCGGGAGGGTTGGCAAGTATGACTGTAGAGGACGTTGGTTTTCAGGAATATACAAAAAAAGGCGGAATAGTGAAGGGACAAGTCCAGCCCCCCCGGTCCTTTGCTTTCTGTAAATGTGGCCCCCAAAACCATTTAGTTGAATATCCCTGTCTAGAGCAAGGGTGTCAAAAGTACGGCCCGAGGGCCGAACCAGACCCGCGAACAGGTTTTATCTGGCCCGCGGGATGAGTTTGCTAAGTATAAATATTAACCTGAAATTTTTTAATGAAAGAAACCGCTGTTCTAAATGTGTCCACTAGGTGTCACACTACCAATTCTTTGTATCTTTGTAGAAAATAAACCACATGATGTTAGTACATCAGTCGAGGAAAAAGATCAAACTACATAAATAACGTCCTGTAATTGGATTGTGATGTAATTTATTTTATCTTGATAGATTGAAAAATTCAAACAAATGAGTTGACTGATGAACATTATCACATAATTTATTCAGAAAATATAAATAACGACAAATAAAGATAGAATACTATTAACCGCAACATTTAAGTGTAAAAAAAATAAAACATTATGATTTGTACAATTTCAGAATGTGCTTGTTCTATTTTTAAACAAAGAAAGGAATCTGAAGTTGTCTTTATTTTAAGTTATCATGCCGTGATTTTACCGGCTCACTTGGGAGTAGATTTTTCTCCATTTGGCCCCCGATCTAAAATGAGTTTGACACATCTGGTCTAAAGGGTGGCCTAACACCGCTACCAGCGTGATTTACTGTAATTGAACCTACTAAACATCTCTGATGTGGTGTGTGCTTTTACACTTGCAAATCAAAAGTTGTTTCCAAAGTAACCCTACACCTTTGCGACACATTTTTCAAAAATTGGTTGGTTCTGCGTTAGCTGCTATTGTGTTTCATTTTTACAATACATTTGTGGAAAAAAAAAAAAAAAAAAAACTATGACAGAAGAAGCAAAGGTAAGCCCAGTAACACCCCACATCCACAATGACTGCATAAAATATTTGTGGGTTACATCATAACCTCCATGAGTCAGTTTGGTCTGAGTGGAAACAGGACTATGCTTACGCACACAAAAAGACACACACACACACACACACACACACACACACACACACACACACACACACACACACACACACACACACACACACACACACACACACACACACACACACACACACACACACACACACACACACACACACACAGGCAAGCAAAGACACACACACACACACACACACACACACACACACACACACACACACACACACGCACACACACGCACACAGGCAAGCAAAGACACACACACACACACACACACATGCACAGATGGAGTACAGCACGTCACTTCAGTAGTAGTGGAAACATTAACTAGGCTGCTGTGGTAGCGTCACCGCTAAGCTTGTATATCAAACCAATTGTTAATGCAAGTTACAAAAATGTTGATCTACATAAAACACGACTGAGCATTTGGCTCTAAACAATTTTGCAGCTTTCCCCCAAAAGAGACTTATAGCCTGTCTACATTAAGCCAGATAACTCATTAAACAAATCATTATTTAGCCTAAGCCCCGTTTCAGCCACACTAAATCATCGTTTAAAGGCCTACTAAAACCCACTACTACCGACCACGCAGTCTGATAGTTTATATATCAATGATGAAATCTTAACATTGCAACACATGTCAATACGGCCGGGTTAACTTATAAAGTGCAATTTTAAATTTCCCGCGAAACTTCCGGTTGAAAACGTCTAGATATGATGACGTATGCGCGTGACGTCACAGAGAGAATGGAAGTATTCGGACCCCATTGGATCCAATACAAAAAGGCTCTGTTTTCATCCCAAAATTCCACAGTATTCTGGACATCTGTGTTGGTGAATCTTTTGCAATTTCTTTAATGAACAATGGAGACTGCAAAGAAGAAAGCTGTAGGTGTGATCGGTATATTAGCGGCGGACTACAGCAACACAACCAGGAGGACTTTGAGATGGATAGCAGACGCGCTAGCCGCCGACCTCACCTTGACTTCCTCCGTCTCCGGGCCGCGGACCGCATCGGTGATCGGGTGAAGTCCTTTGTCGCTCCGTCGATCGCTGGAACGCAGGTGAGCACGGGTGTTGATGAGCAGATGAGGGCTGGCTGGCGTAGGTGGAGAGCTAATGTTTTTAGCATAGCTCTGTGAGGTCCCGTTGCTAAGTTAGCTTCAATGGCGTCGTTAACAACAGCATTGTTAAGCTTCGCCAGGCTGGAAAGTATTAACCGTGTATTTACATGTCCATGGTTTAGTAGTATTGTTGATCTTCTGTCTATCCTTCCAGTCAGGGGTTTATTTATTTAGTTTCTATGTGCATTTGAGCCCAATGCTATCACGTTAGCTCCGTAGCTAAAGTGTTTCGCCGATGTATTATCGTGGAGATAAAAGTCACTATGAATGTCCATTTCGCGTTCTCGACTCTCATTTTCAAGAGGATATAGTATCCGAGGTGGTTTAAAATACAAATCCGTGATCCACAATAGAAAAAGGACAAAGTGCGGAATCCAATGAGCCCTTGCACCTAAGTTACGGTCAGAGCGAAAAAAGATACGTCCTGCACTGCACTCTAGTCCTTCACTCTCACGTTCCTCATCCACAAATCTTTCATCCTCGCTGAAATTAATGGGATAATCGTCGCTTTCTCGGTCCGAATCGCTCTCGCTGCTGGTGTAAACAATGGGGAAATGTGAGGAGCCTTTCAACCTGTGACGTCACGCTACTTCCGGTACAGGCAAGGCTTTTTTTTTATCAGCGACCAAAAGTTGCGAACTTTATCGTCGATGTTCTGTACTAAATCCTTTCAGCAAAAATATGGAAATATCGCAAAATGATCAAGTATGACACATAGAATGGATCTGCTATCCCCGTTTAAATAAAAACATTTCATTTCAGTAGGCCTTTAAGGTTCCCCTCCTGGGATAATTTTTTTACCCGGCTGAGTGCGCCGTCTATTTCTTGAATCTCCGGCTCTTAGCTTTGTATGGACTCATTGATCGTTTACAAACTGAGTTCGGAGAGGAAGTGATGTCAGAAAGAACGCGCCACAGCCAGCTTCATAATAAAACAGTTTCGTAACTCGGAGCTAACCCCTGGAAATATGAAGGCAAGTCATCCAGACATGCCCGTGTTTCTCCTTCCGTCTGTACAGACGCTTGTGGAAATCACACTGTGGAGGGAGGTGGGGCCAGCGTGCATGCAGGAGCAAAGGTCACCGCCGCTGTCTATGCTGCTGAGGACGAGCGCCATCTGATAGGGGCGGGGCCATGTGCTGACGGCGAGACAGCTGGCAGGTAATTAGATTTCACAGGTGATATGTGTTAATCTAATCATCTGTTGTCTTTAACAGTGAGCGGCCGAGTGCAGGAAGAGGAGGAGTATGGGAGAGACTGAAAAGTCGAGAAAGAACGCTTGTCTGATGAGCTTGTGGAAAAAAACTATTAAACCTTTGTTAACTTTGCACACCTGGCGTATGTATCAGTGGGACCGAGAGCACGCGACTTCTACACACACATGAATACCTTAAGAGAAAGTGATTGCAGCTATTTCTGATACAACACTTTTCAGACGGCAAGACAACTTTCCAATGTCCGAGTCAGCTGAGATTCTACTGACCGAAAAACTTAGTCCATTTGTCGAAGGAGAGACAACGAGAATGCGGGCTCCCGTGAATGTGACAAAAAAAAAGTAGCGTGTGCTTTGTATTACCTGCCCGTCGAGGGAAGACTACGGAAAACGTCGAATGCATTTGGACTGGCAAAGCAAACTGTTTCAGTTATTGTCTGCCATGTATGTCGCGGACTCAACGTCTAGGTCCAGAGTACATAAAGTCACCAAAAACTAATGGACAATGAAAAAGAGCAAAAGAGTGAGAAGTGTCCTGACCAGATATCTAGATCCCAAGATGGATTGTTGTAAAATGTTCTTTATCACATTGTTTACTTTCACATGTCCATTAAAGGCCTACTGAAAGCCACTACTACCGACCACGCAGTCTGATAGTTTATATATCAATGATGAAATCTTAACATTGCAACACATGCCAATACGGCCGGGTTAACGTATAAAGTGCAATTTTAAATTTCCCGCTAAACTTCCGGTTGAAAACGTCTATGTATGATGATGTATGCGCGTGACGTCAATCGTTGAAACGGAAGTATCCGGACACATTGTATCCAATACAAAAAGCTCGGTTTTCATCTCAAAATTCCACAGTATTCTGGACATCTGTGTTGGTGAATCTTTTCCAATTTGTTTAATGAACAATGAAGACTACAAAGAAGAAAGTTTTAGGTGGGATCGGTGTATTAGCGGCCGGCTAGAGCAACACAACCAGGAGGACTTTGACTTGGATAGCAAACGCGCTATCCGACGCTAGCCGCCGACCGCACGGATGATCGGGTGAAGTCCTTCGTCGCGCCGTCGATCGCTGGAACGCAGGTGAGCACGGGTGTTGATGAGCAGATGAGGGCTGGCGTAGGTGGATAGCTAATGTTTTTAGCATAGCTCTGTGAGGTCCCGTTGCTAAGTTAGCTTCAATGGCGTTGTTAGCAACAGCATTGTTAACCTTCGCCAGTCTGGAAAGCATTAACCGTGTATTTACAGGTCCATAGTTTAATAGTATTGTTGATTTTCTGTCTATCCTTCCAGTCAGGGGTTTATTTCTTTTGTTTCTATCTGCAGTTAAGCCCGATGCTATCACATTAGCTCCGTAGCTAAAGTGCTTCGCCGATGTATTGTCGTGGAGATAAAAGTCACTGTGAATGTCCATTTCGCGTTCTCGACTCTCATTTTCAAGAGGATATAGTATCCGAGGTGGTTTAAAATACAAATCCGTGATCCACAATAGAAAAAGGAGAGAGTGTGAAATCCAATGAGCCAGCTTGTACCTAAATTACGGTCAGAGCGAAAAAAGATGCGTCCTGCACTGCACTCTAGTCCTTCACTCTAACGTTCCTCATCCACAAATCTTTCATCCGGGCTCAAATTAATGGGGTAATCGTCGCTTTCTCGGTCCGAATCGCTCTCGCTGCTGGTGTAAACAATGGGGAAATGTTAGGAGCCTTTCAACCTGTGACGTCACGCTACTTCCGGTACAGGCAAAGCTTTTTTTATCAGCTACCAAAAGTTGTGAACTTTATCGTCGATGTTCTCTACTAAATCCTTTCAGCAAAAATATGGCTACATCGCAAAATGATCAAGTATGACACATAGAATGGATCTGCCATCCCCGTTTAAATTTTAAAAATTCATTTCAGTAGGCCTTTAAAGATTTGATTAATATATGATGGCTCAGGTGTGATTCACTACAATAGGGCCCCACAGCACACTGGATTCCAGTTAATCAAAATACCACAACACTGGATATTGTTCAGATAAGTTAAATTTAATTTAAGAACTTGCACACAAAGCAACACTGGAGGTGACTATGACGTGCGCATTTTACGTGCATGCGTACTAGGTTGCGTTGTGACGGCGTATGGAGTGGGGGGTGAGGGGGTCTTAAACGACCATTGTGTGGGTGTGGACAAGGATAAGGTTAGGTGGGATTTACCCTGGATACCCTTAGCCGGCTTAATGTAGAAGGGGCCTTACAGTATAATTGTAGTTTTGTTCACTGCATTTAATGAAAACAACCAATCAACAAACAATAGCAACTCGGCGGCAAACATTATTCTGTCCAAAATGTTTGTAGTACATGTGCCATTTTCTGAATGTGTAACAGTGTTGCGTATGTTAATGTAGTTTGAAAATAACCTAGTGAAACCTCAAATGTCCAAAAAAAAATCCAAAATAGCAACAGAAAAATCTTAACACAGCAAGAAAGAATGCTCAGTGGTGATATCACATACCGACATGCATACGGCTTGAATTATTATTTCAAGGGCATTTGAATTTACTAGGGCTGTGAATCTTTGGGTGTCCCACGATTCGATTCAATATTGATTCTTGGGGTCACGATTCGATTCAAAATCGATTTTTTTTCAATTCAACACGATTCTCGATTCAAAAACGATTTTTTTCCAGATTCAAAAGGATTCTCTATTCATTCAATACATAGGATTTCAGCAGGATCTACCCCAGTCTGCTGACATGCAAGCAGAGTAGTACATTTTTGCAAAAAGCTTTTATAATTGTAAAGGACAATGTTTTATCAACTGATTGCAATAATGTACATTTGTTTTATCTATTAAATGAACCAAAAATATGACTTATTTTATCTTTGTGAAAATATTGGACAGAGTGTGTTGTCAAGCTTATGAGATGTGATGCAAGTGTAAGCCACTGTGACACTATTGTTCTTTTTTTTAATTTTTTTTTTTATAAATGTCTAATGATAATGTCAATGAGGGATATTTAATCTCTGCTATGTTTAAATTGTAACTAATATTGATACTGTTGTTGATAATATTCATTTTTGTTTCACTACTTTTGGTTTGTTCTGTGTCGTGTTTGTGTCTCCTCTCAATTGCTCTGTTTATTGCAGTTCTGAGTGTTGCTGGGTCGGGTTTGGTTTTGGAATTGGATTGCATTGTTATGGTATTGCTGTGTATTGTTTTGTTGGATTGATTAATTAAAATTAAATAAATAAATAAATAAATAGATAGATAAATAAATAAAATAAAATAATAATAATAATTTAAAAAAAAATCGATTTAAAAAAAATGAGAATCGATTCTGAATCGCACAACTTGAGAATCGCGATTCGAATTCGAATCGATTTTTTCCCCCACCCCTAGAATTTACGTTCCACTGTAACTTTTTGTACAATTTCCGATTATGGAAATGAGAAAGGTGAAAGGTAAGAGTGATGTAGGAAATTGTTTTGAAAGGTATAAGAAGAATAAACACATTGCCCTTTGCTGTCCTTGAACATTGTTGAAAGTTTATTGAAGGTGTGTATTCATATCCCCCCATGGCATGTGGCTTCACTAAAAAAGAGGTCAAAAGAGGGTTTGGGTGATTTTCATATATTTGTGCAGGGGGGCTGCAAGATTAAAAGCTACCTGGCCAGTGACCCATAGGACTGACACATCAGGTCAGTCCTTTTGATGCTGTGCAGTGACCTATTCTAACAGAAGAGTAATTGTTCCACTTGAAGCATCCAACCTGTTCTCCCAAAGCTCCTTATGATCCACTTTATAATACAAACCCCGTTTCCATATGAGTTGGGAAATTGTGTTAGATGTAGATATAAACGGAATACAATGATTTGCAAATCCTTTTCAACCCATATTCAGTTAAATATGCTACAAAGACAACATATGTGATGTTCAAACTGATAAACATTTTTTTTTTTTTGCAAATAATCATTAACTTTAGAATTTGATGCCAGCAACACGTGACAAAGAAGTTGGGAAAGGTGGCAATAAATACTGATAAAGTTGAGGAATGCTCATCAAACACTTATTTGGAACATCCCACAGGTGAACAGGCAAATTGGGAACAGGTGGGTGCCCTGATTGGGTATAAAAGTAGATTCCATGAAATGCTCAGTCATTCACAAACAAGGATGGGGCGAGGGTCACCACTTTGTCAACAAATGCGTGAGCAAATTGTTGAACAGTTTAAGAAAAACCTTTCTCAACCAGCTATTGCAAGGAATTTAGGGATTTCACCATGTACGGTCCGTAATATAATCAAAGGGTTCAGAGAATCTGGAGAAATCTCTGCCCGTAAGCAGTTAAGCCCGTGACCTTCGATCCCTCAGGCTGTACTGCATCAACAAGCGACATCAGTGTGTAAAGGATATCACCACATGGGCTCAGGAACACATCAGAAACCCACTGCCAGTAACTACAGTTGGTCGCTACATCTGTAAGTGCAAGTTAAAACTCTCCTATGCAAGGCAAAAACCATTTATCAACAACACCCAGAAACGCCGTCGGCTTCGCTGGGCCTGAGCTCATCTAATATGGACTGATACAAAGTGGAAAAGTGTTCTGTGGTCTGACGAGTCCACATTTCAAATTGTTTTTGGAAACAGAGGACGTCGTGTCTCCCGGACCAAAGAGGAAAAGAACCATCCGGATTGTTATAGGCGCAAAGTTGAAAAGCCAGCATCTGTGATGGTATGGGGGTGTATTAGTGCCCAAGACATGGGTAACTTACACATCTGTGAAGGCGCCATTATTGCTGAAAGGTACATACAGGTTTTGGAGCAACATATGTTGCCATCCAAGCAACGTTACCATGGACGCCCCTGCTTATTTCAGCAAGACAATGCCAAGCCAGGTGTTACATCAACGTGGCTTCATAGTAAAAGAGTGCGGGTACTAGACCGGCCTGCCTGTAGTCCAGACCTGTCTCCCATTGAAAATGTGTGGCGCATTATGAAGCCTAAAATACCACAACAGAGACCCCTGGACTGTTGAACAACTTAGGCTTTACATCAAGCAAGGGGGGTTGAGGTGGACGGGGTTGGGGGGGGCGAGGTTTGGTGGTAGCGGGGGTGTATATTGTAGCCCGGAAGAGTTAGGGATGCAAGGGACTCTGGGTATTTGTTCTGTGTTTATGTTGTGTTACGGTGCGGATGTTCTCCCGAAATGTGTTTTTTATTCTTGTTTGTTGTGGGTTCACAGTGTGCCGCATATTTGTAACAGTGTTAAAGTTGTTTATACGGTCACGCTCAGTGTGACCTGTATGGCTGTTGATCAAGTATGTCTTGCAGTCACTTTCGTGTGTATGCAGAAGCCGCATACAACATGAGAATGGGCCGGCAAGCTGTTTGTATGGTGTAAAAGCGGATGCTAAAGGCAGTGCCATCACGGCATGCCCTTAATATTGTTGTCCGGGTGATAATCGGGAGAAATTCGGGAGAATGGTTGCCCCGGCAGATTTTCGGGAGGGGCACTGAAATTCGGGAGTCTCCCGGAAAAATCGGGAGGGTTGGCAAGTATGATTTAAGTCGATGAATCTTTGTAGCCCTAGTCCCGACCACCCTTGGTTTTGAGGGCTATACACCTCTTGGCACGTAAACCTTTCCTTCACCTTGCAGAAGACTTGGGACACAGTTGTTACCACTAGTTAATAAAGTGAAGTGCATCAGCAACTCTGCCTTTCCTTGACCACAAGTGAGACATTACAAAAGCAACACTTCACATTTCACTGTAACACCATTGTAGCGTTTGAATCAATAGTAATTATATTACCCATTACCAGTATTAGAAAAAAGACGTTAGTTACTATTACTATTAACGAGTAATCAAATTACTTTTACGTACGTTACAAGGCCATACCGATGTGTTTTGATGTGGTTGTATGTCAACAAGACAGAGTGAGAAGCACAGCAAGTTCAATGTAGGAAATAGTTGTTCACTAATGAAAGCAACAACTAGCACCACACTAAAATGAACTGAAATAGGAAGAGGCAACATCACACAGCTATCGACATGTAGGTTAAAGGCCTACTGAAACCCACTACTACCGACCACGCAGTCTGATAGTTTATACATCAATGATGAAATCTTAACATTGCAACACATGCCAATACGGCCGGGTTAACTTATAAAGTGCAATTTTATATTTCCCGGCAAACTTCCGGCTGAAAACGTTTCGATATGATGACGTTTGCGCGTGACGTCAACGGTTGACGCGGAAGTATTTGGAGCCCATTGAATCCAATACAAAAAGCTCTGTTTTCATCTCAAAATTCCACAGTATTCTGGACATCTGTGTTGGTGAATCTTTTGCAATTTGTTTAATGAACAATGGAGACTGCAAAGAAAAAGTTGTAGGTGGGATCGGTGTATTAGTGGCAGACTACAGCAACACAACCAGGAGGACTAGTTTGAGGATAGCAGACGCGCTAGCCGAACAACCTCACCTTGACTTCCTCCGTCTCCGGGCCGCCAACCGCATCGGTGATCGGGTGAAGTCCTTCGTCGTGCCGTCGATCGCTGGAACGCAGGTGAGTACGGGTCGTGATGAGCAGATGAGAGCTGGCGTAGGTGCAGAGCTAATGTTTTTAGCATAGCTCTGTCGAGGTTCCGTAGCTAATTTAGCTTCAATGGCGTCGTTAGCAACAGCATTGCTAAGCTTCGCCAGCCTGGAAAGCATTAACCGTGTAGTTACATGTCCAGAGTTTGGTAGAATTGTTGATCTTCTGGCTATCCTTCCAGTCAGGGACTTATTTGTTTTGTTTCTATATGCAGTAAAGCCTGATGCTATCACGTTAGCTCCGTAGCTAAAGTGCTTTGCCGATGTATTGTCGTGGAGATAAAAGTCACTGTGAATGTCCATTTCGCGTTCTCGACTCTCATTTTCAAGAGGATATAGTATCCGAGGTGGTTTAAAATACAAATCCGTGATCCACAATAGAAAAAGGAGAGAGTGTGGAATCCAATGAGCCAGCTTGTACCTAAGTTACGGTCAGAGCGAAAAAAGATACGTTCTGTACTGCACGCTAGTCCTTCACTTTCACGTTCCTCATAGACGAATCTTTCATCCTCGCTCAAATTAATGGGGTAATCGTTGCTTTCTCGGTCCGAATCTCTCTCTCTGCTGGTGTAAACAATAGGAAAATGTGAGCAGTCCTTCCTCCGGTGTCGTCACGCTACTTCCGGTAGGAGCAAGGCTTTTTTTTATCAGAGACCAAAAGTTGTGAACTTTATCGTCGTTATATACTAAATCCTTTCAGCAAAAATATGGCAATATCGCGAAATGATCAAGTATGACACATAGAATGGATCTGCTATCCCCGTTTTAATTTAAAAAAATCATTTCAGTAGGCCTTTAAGTACACACACACACACACACACATACATACCCTCCTGCTACTACTACGAGGGAATAATAACCAATAAATCAATGCTTGAAGTGACAAGCTTGCAATCATACAATACCCTGTTTGTGGAGAAGAAAACAAGACAGCCATCAAGACAGACATTCAATCTCTATAGCCCTGAGTGTAAATATTCAACAGAGTTGCCGTCACTACCGGCAAACTGCCGCTGTTAATCTAACAAACACAGTTTAGCTAAAATGCTGCTCTGAGCGCACACTCGCTGACGTCACATGTCACTTGGCAACGCCTTTCAAAAGGCACAAAAACACACGCTCCGCACTCATGAAACGTCTTTCCACTGCCGTATGCCAAATATTATTTAATTATTTGGCCTTAATTACTTTCCATAGTAACATTACATTTATTAAAGAGCAATTCCTTTACCTATTGGTAAAGTAACTATATATATATATTTTTTTAAAGTAATTTCCCGAACACGGCCCATTACTAGAAAACGTACATACTTTGTGGGGTTTTTATTTCAAACCTGGTTGACTTTTACCTGTTAAGTCCACAATTGTCGACTTACATGTTTCCCACGTAATAGAGAAGACTAACCATTTGTATCTGTGTGTGTTCATCTGTGTTGGTCTCCTTATTAGTCCATGAAAAATTAACACACAAAAATCAAGAGATGAATTGTCAAATTTAAACAATGATTCACCACTTTGCAATAGTGCTCCACTGTTCCCACCATAGATGGATATATTCCAGTGCACTGGCAGGGATCTGGAGCGTTGTTTTGTCAAACAACACATATCCACCGTAAAAGGATCCTTATTCCAAACAACTCCCTCTCTTAGCCTACCAGCTTTGGTTTATCCAAATGAATCCAACACACATAAAGTTCACTGTGCAGCCGCATATACTGGTGTAGGAGGAATAGAAAAACCCTCGGGATAATCAAAATAATATCTCCTCAATAAAAGTTGCATGAGATAGATATAAATAAAAGCTCTCGACACAGAGATGCATAATTAATTTCCCAACATAGTAATACTCGGAAAGAATAAACATTGGGAAATGCTTCCAGTGAAGTCACACACACTCTCCCAGCTACTTTGTGCAAGTGTTTGTGCAATCTTTGCACTTAATTGTAAGGAACATTAGAATATGTGTGCGTCACATCGGCAAAGTACAAAGGCAAATGTTTTATAGCGATGACAAGATTGTGGAAACAATGTTTCTCAATCAACTGTTCTGGTACATCATTTTGAATGCTTAACAATGGCAACATTCTCTTCTGACATTTTTAACAGCCTAGCTTTGGTTCAGGCCCCTCTGTACCAGGTTGACATGTTCTTCTCGTGCTGTGTTGGTTTACTCCAAATACTCAAGTTTCCGCCCACAGTTCAAAAACATTGGAGACCGTAAATGGTCCAAAGAAAAATATTCCCTAATTGTTTCTACAGTCTATTAACTGAACACGAGCAAATGTAGGTCTTTAGATACAGCATATCATTAGGACAAATGAAAACACAGGCAAAAAACATACAATACATACCAAAACAAACTATGCATACAGCATGTATACGACATAGTGATATTACAGTATTAAGAACAAGCTTTATTTTAGAAAAAAAACTATTTGTGTGTAACTTTTCAACTTTCATTACATATTTTTTAATAACTTTTGGGATGATACATGTTAGTTGAATGGCACCTGTGTCATGGTCTGAGAGAATCTGTATTGCTTTTCCTGGCACTAAGCAACTTTTAGGAGGGTGGCAGGAACCCACATTATATACATACTTACATTTATACATATACAT